>NW_017306803.1:199904-208325 GCF_000935625.1 Nanorana parkeri
AGCATTAGCATTTTCAAAGGAGAGTTCAGAAATGACAGCCTCCATTAATCTATCATGACAATGTCCCTTTAACTGCAGTAGAAAAAAAATCAGGTATTCTGCCCAGACAGGGGTGAGCTGTGCGGCAGAGCTGTGTAAACCTCAGGACTTGATGGACAGATAAACAAATCCTTTTACCGGTATAACACCTCCCTTGTATGTATTTCATCTGTGTGCTCAGCAGTTACCTGTGGGGTAATTCAGGTGTTTCCTAACAGACATAGCACAACATGTATGTTTAGTATTTTACAGTTGTTCCAGCACTTAGATGTTTGTATGGCTTTGCATGTGACGTCACGGAGGAGGCAGCGAGTTGCCTCACTTACTTGACAGGTTGCTTCCATTCTTCCAGAGAGTCTCCCAGGAACCAGGATTGCCTAAGCTGAAAATGTATTTCACAGCTGGAGCTCGATTCAGTCCTCCTTCACACTTCACAGCTTGGCTGATGTAGCTTTGTGGAGGCCGGGGGGGTTAGATGACTCCAAAAATACAATTTTATCTATTCAGTTGGCAGTTTCCAGTCTGTCTGAGCTGTCAACCTGCAGTGTCCTTACTGCTTACTGACCTGATGTTCCTGATTTCATCTGCGCTGCAAGGACTCTCTGAGATTTGTAGCTTTTTAGTTCCAGCCATGACACTCATTGTACTTGTATCATCATTACCTGAAAATACAAGGTGCTATGTAATGAAAGGCTTTGCCATTTTCAAAATCTAGTGCCCACGTTTTTTGTTATTTTTTTTATGCATGCCTTCAGCAAAACTGGGCCATTGGAAATATTGAGCATGCACCTTTTGAGAATTACAGGGAAACCATGAAGACTGCACTCTGCTAAACTATAATGCAGATAAATGGGGACTGTTTTTTTTTTTTTGCTGTCTGTAAACCATTGGAAACATTTGCCCTCCATTCCTTCCAGAGACGCAATGAGTAGGTAGTGGAAATCTCCCAATATGAGGGGAATTCCCCTTTGCCAGTTGTCCTCGGAACAAGCGTCCCCAATGGAAAATTTCCCCTTGCCTCTTGTTTGGGGGGCGATCCCAAATTTTGGATTTCCTCTAACTTTCTGTTCCATTGACAATCGTCTCCAATACAAATAGATGGATGAATCTCCGCCAATGGGGACTAAGACAGCAGGAATAACATGTGAGGGTTTGAAACTTCCCCACTCTATCCAAAAGCACATACACTTAAGGACTTTTTTCCCCATGCTATTTCTGTTGGATTTGGCTTCATGCCAAGTTATTATTACCAAGTTATTAACACTTGCCATCCATCTAGTTTATGTCTTCTGACTTCTGCACTTTACATGCTTACTGCCGTCACCTATACTTGCTCGGTTTACATTTCCTGGCAGCTGCACTTTTTATGCTGACTGCTACCCCGTGACTCCTGCCTACTAAGTTGCTAAAGATGAAAGGTTAAAGCTCACCTCCAGCCAAAACCGTTTTATTTCCTTTGGACAGCAGGGAAGTGTTAGATCATTGTCAGGTGTTTATTGCTAATTAAGTGTAAGTGGGAGGTGCAGGGTCCAAAATTGGTTTCGTTTTTCAGTGTAACGAGAAGTCAGTAGTGTAGAGTACAATGACTGCTTAGTCCATTCTCTAAGGCCCCTTTCACACGGGCTGACCAAGAGGGGATCCGTGTACAGCAGTACGGAGTGGATGTCATTGTGATCTGGTCTGGCGAAACAGATCTCTGATCCATTTGTTTTTTCGGACCTGGCCAGAGTCGGGGGTAACCGGGTTTAAACGGACGCCCGTCCGTGTACACACGGCTGCCTGTAGACTTATATTGGGCATCGGATCGGGTCTGCCTGACAGACGAACCCAATCATACCACCCATGTGAAAGGGGCCTAACACAAAAGAACCTTAAAGCCTATCTCCAGGAAAATAAATACCCTTGTAGTGGGGCTACCACCTAAACATAGGTCTGTCTAGGTGTATTTTGTAAAGGACTTTTACTTACCTGATCCCTGCTCCCATAGGTTACATGACTGGCACCCTCAGCCTTCCCCCCAATCCGGCAGTCAGAAGCCCCCTTATCTTATTATGTGTAATGCAGGGCCCATAGTGTTGAACTTGGCTCAATTATTCCAAAAATATACCTCAGCAGCTGTGTGATGGAAAATTTCTCCAACAGGACCACAAACAAAAATACAATTTAGTGGAGTGTGAAGGGTTAAACGTATGGCCGTATTTTTATTGATGTCCGTGTCTTCCTGTCACGGTGACACCCTCTTCCCCCATTTCTTGTACAGCTGCATTTGGAAAATCTTCCCTATTGGGTCACACACAGAGATGGAAACCTGGTAGAAATATTTAACATTTCCCTACTCTACCCAACATTAAAGAAGATTTTGTGCTGGGGTTGAACTTTAAATACATTTAAAAATTTGTGCTGACTAGTTAGGTTAGATGATATTTCTTAAAAAAAGGTTTTCCGCTTAAGGCAAAAAAATAGAAAAGCTGTTTGTTTTCCCTCCAATCTCCCAGTTTATTGAAACAGTTTTGGTGAGGCTAGCGCTGCTTGAGTAATGCAACCCAACCTCTGAAGTTCAAAGCTTTTCAGTCCAGAAAGTGATGGTTTTCCTATGCTAGGCTGTGTAACCTTGAAGAAAACTGTACTGTAATACAGGTTCTGAGTGGGGAGACATATCCCAGTCAGCAGTGAGGAGGAATGTGCATAGGTTTTTCAATTTGAATATAGGTGGGAAATATCTTTTAGGGCTAGTTCACACCATATGCAGTTGTGATGCTGTCCATTCAGTTTGACTGGTGCAGCAAAAATACATCACAATGCTTTCCTATGGGCTTTCTCGTGCTGTATTCACACCATTGCAGTCAGTTCATATGCAGTCAGAAAAAGTGCTGCTTGTCCTATTTTAGCTGCATCTAACTGCACCGGAAAGCATCAAAACGCATACACAAAACAGAATTGATTGTGTTATCATCCAGGGGGAAAAAACGCATCACAAATGCGTCAAAATGGATCGCAATGCAACTGAGCAAACGCACGCAGTTGTGATGCAGTTTCTGGGGTGAACTAACCCTTAAAGGTTTTTCATCCCTCCCACTTTTTCCAAATAGTTTTTTTTAAAACCCAAAAACTGATTTTTACTATGACAACATTTTTAGAAGCTTCAATACATTGACAGCAATTCTCTACCTTTCCATGGTTTTACCTGCCCCCTTTCAGAAGAAATTACACTGCATTTCCAGTCACATCGGAGGGTACGATTTTGTAGTCCTGAAGGTTTTGTGGACTTGTTTTTATGACAAATCAGCAAAACAGATCAGTATTGTGGAATCATCATCTCTTTAGTTGTGTTGGCTATGAAATGCTACTGGTGAGACCAAAACATCTTGCAAGATTTGTTCAAGAAACAGAATGAATACAAACAAGCTCAGAGTTGAAGTCAGGCTTCAAGAACTGTAGTTAAAGTTGGCGATTCCTGTGCAATCAAACCACAAAGCCTAACTTATTCCTGATGTTTTGCAAGACTTAAGCTGAAACTTTGCAAAACACCAGACTTAAGGTGGACATTGGTTCTGGGATTCATTTGTTAAGTTGGGCATCATTTGTGTATAAATTACTGCTTTTTCATGTGTTGCAGACATACACTTTAAACATTACCCATTTCTCTTTCGGGAGTCATGTCTGTGAGAATCTTGCAATGCCTCATGGGATTTGTAGTTCCAACACAGCTGGAGGGCCGGAGGTTTGCTACCCCTGAGCTAAGGCAATGCACCTGCATTTCAGTGTTCTTCAACACAGCAACGCACACTAGTGCATTGCATTGCCAAAAGTGGTCTAGGTCCAATTTTTGGCACATTAGAGTGCATTAGGAACCAATTTATTTCAATTGGCCCCCCTAACGCAATGCATGTTTACTCGTGCGTTAATGCACCCCTAATAATGTAAACGGGCCCTAAGGCTAAACTTTGGTCAGCTTTTAAAAATAACATTTGCCTCAATGTTTGGCTTGACTTACACATGTTTACTTGTTGCTATTCCATATTTTGAAATACAGTGTTCCATAGACATATTTGTAAATGCCCTCTAGTGGTGATCTGTGATAAGGAATTCCATTATCATTCCCTTCGTAAAGCACAATTGTCAGGAGAGGAATATGTGTGCTGTCTTCTGAACTCACTATTTGTCAGTCTGGCCTGACTCCATACTTTTATTATTTTACAAGATTTATATAGCGCCAGCAGTTTGCGCAGTGCTTAACTATATAAGGAAGACATTACAATCACAATACAATTCAAGACAAGATGGTAAGGAGGGCCCACAATTTTGAATCAAAGACCCAAAACAAGTCAAGGTGAGCAAAATTTTCATTGAGCCGAGGTCCGAATTATGGTCCAGACAGAACGGTCCGTTTCTTCACCGCAGTCCACCGTTTTTGGCTGCATTCACACCAGCAGCTGCGCTACAATGCACAGCTGCTGGCATGTTTTCCCAAACACAGTGCTGATGCATCGATCCCGACGCATCACGCTTTTTAATTTTATTGAATTGCCACTTGTGACTTTTCATTAAGTTCTATAGGCAAAGCGCAGTGTTAAGCAGTTCTACCACATTGTAGCTGGCTTAATTAAAAAAAAGTACAGCATCCATCAGAGTGCCCCCTTACATGGGTTGTCCCCATCAGAGTGCCCCCTTACATGGGTTGTCCCCATCAGAGTGCCCCCTTACATGGGTTGTCCCCATCAGAGTGCCCCCTTACATGGGTTGTCCCCATCAGAGTGCCCCCTTACATGGGTTGTCCCCATCAGAGTGCCCCCTTACATGGGTTGTCCCCATCAGAGTGCCCCCTTACCTGGGTTGCCCCCATCAGAGTGCCCCCTTACATGGGTTGCCCCCATCAGAGTGCCCCCTTACATGGGTTGTCCCCATCAGAGTGCCTTTAAATGCAAATAAAGGAGCACTCTGATGGGAATACGCAATGTGAGGTGGTATGCTGATAGGGACCCTCAATATAATAGCTTTTCCCATCAGAATGCCCCTTTAAAATGCTGCTGCCAGATTAATTTAGAGCTTGGCAATGCAGGCAATGCTGGGAGAGGATGACAGGCAAGGATGGGAGGAGATGAGAGGGGGTAGAGACTTCAGGCTGCAACAGGGGACGGAAGACGATACTCTTCCGTCCTCCCTTAATGCTGGGCGGGGAATAAAGGTGACGTCAATGGTTGCTAGGAACGCTGCGGTCCTGGCAGCCATTAACTGGGGAGTAATGGGGACCTGCACTGGGTTATGACGATCGCGGTCTGGATACAGTGGGTAAAAAGTTACCGAAGGCAGAGTAGCATTTGACCTCATTCACATCTATGCCATTGCAGGAACATTTCCGCATCACATAAGATCATGTCACAATGTTTTTTTTTTCTAAACGGAACCCCAATGTTGGTTATATGGGAGCAATTCCATGCAACCTTACTTCTGTTAGGTCCCTTTCACTTGGTTGGCATCTGTTCGGATTAGCAGGGGATCCAGACACGGATCCCCTGCTGATCAGAACAGTACAGAACATAGGCCACTTTTGTGAACGTGTCCATTCAGCTTTTCCTCCATCTTGCCACGGGGTAATAAAACTGAACTAGCTGGAACCATGATAGGTCTATGGCCAGTCAATTGTAAGCAGACATGCATCTGTTTTCATCCTTCGATCCGTCACTGTCAGGTCCACTAAAATGGGTGCCCATGGTCCCTGTGATTTATAAAAAAAAATGTTTATCCTTTACCTGCTACAAAGGTTTTTTTACTTTAAGGGCATTGAATATGTGGGATAGTGTGGTAGATTTAATAGATTGTGCAGAACATGCTTGGATCTGTTAATAAAAGCTAAGTCGATCACACTTTTGATAAAGATCTGTTTTTATTTATTTCAGGTATTTATATAGCGCTGACAATTTACACATCACTTTACATATTTGCATATTCACATTAGTCCCTGCCCTCAAGGAGCTTACAATCTAAGGCCCCTATCTCGCATGCATACACATTTTAAATTAAAGCCTGACTCTAACCAAAACTTTTTTTGCTTAGTTTTTGTTAAAGTATCTATTCAGTTTGAATTGTTTTGTGTGCCTCGGTTATGGAGATTTATACTCTCTTACTATTTGACAGCACTGGAAAGAACAGCCAAAAAGAAGAAATCTTTCCTTAGTCTCACCCCCCTACACCCACTCACAGAAGTTTAATAAATATATGCTTTACATTTCTATTATTAAAAATAATATAAATGACCATATTAAATGCAAGCCTACAGCATTTTTCTGCGTTTATTGACATTTTACCTGGCCATATCCCCATCTGTCTCAGTGGAAATAGGGCATGTGTTCATCGGGGACTGTGCAGTAATTCTGTTCTTGGCTGTTACTGCTCAGTACTTACTTAGTCCTTTAATCTGTGCTACTGACAAAGTGCATCATGCAGCTTCACATTGAGCCCAAAATTGATTGTAGCAGCTCTTTACAATGTTTTCACTGGTATGGTATGTAGATTTTCATTTTTCTTTTAATCAACATTAAATAAAAACAATGAATATGTTGGTTTAACCCCTTCATGACAGGCTTTTTTTTTTCATTTTTTGCACCCATGTTATATTCCACATTTTAGGCCTGAAAATTACTTAAAACCCGCACACATTATATATTTTCTGAATGCCAAGACCCTATACAATATAATGGTGGTAATTGCAAATTTTTATGTTGCGCAATATTAGCGCAACTCCTTATTAAACCCCAAAATTTAGTGATACATTTAATTAAATGCCCCAAAACAAAACAAAATACCAATTTTGTAGATGAAATATAAAAGATGAGGTTACAACGAGTAAAACGATACCCAACATGCCCAGTTTACAAATTGCGTGCGTCCGTGAAACGGCGAAAAACTGCAGTACCCCAAAAAGTCCACAGAAGACGCTTTAAAAGCCCCCACAGGTCATCAATTTAGAGATACCCCAAAATACTGGCCCTAGAATTATTGCTCTCACTCCGGCGTGCGCGGCGATACCCAACATGTGTAGCGCGTTCGTCGTTTTCATACGTAGGCGCACCCGACGCGTGTTTACGTGGCGATGCGGGGGACTTTTTTACATTTTTTTTATTATTAGATTTATTTTATTTTAATTTTAAAAACTTTTGTTTTTTTTACTACACACAACAAACCTTTAAAAGAGAAGTTATGATGTGCCATGTAAAAACTAGATGAGAGGCAGACTAGCTATGTGTAAATGGGCCATAAAATAAGCGATTATACATTCAGTGAGCTCTGGCTTGTGTTTATTTAGCATGATTTATGTTCTTATAGGATCAGTCCACAAAAATTTGATCTTTTACTTATTATTTTACTTATTTGTTCTATTCAGGTGGAGCCTGATGGGCTACGTCAGCCACAGGAGTTTTATATGTCTTGGTTAGTTTAACAGTGAGATCACCCTACCATAATTCCCAACTGTTCCTGTCCACCCACCTTTTTGTTTTCAAGCCCCTCCCTGTGGCATTTTCCATTTATATAAATAATAGGGATGTCCAGATACCAGTGCTGATACTTGGCATTTTCACGAGAACTACCAGGGTTGCAGCTGGGACTTAGCTCTGGCGCTCCACCACTGTCCTGAAATAATTAGTCTGTATTGTTTTAGAAAAACATCTTTCGCAACTGCAGGAGAAGGGCTGTTGCCAAAGACGTGTACTCTCATGTGGTACTCTATGATGTCTTTGGAGGGTTCATTTTCTCTGAACCAAAGAAATCTCAAGAATGTTCTGTCTTTCTCTTCGACAAGGAAGCGATGGAACATCTGTTGGATGTCCGCTATGAAAGCAACAGAGTCTCTGTGAAACCGTAAAAGCACTCCTAGAAGTTTTGTTATTGAAGTCTTGACCTGTCAAGAGGACATCATTTAAGATGACAGCCTCAAATTTGGCAATAGAGTCAAACACTACTCTAATCTGACCAGGCTTTTTAAGGTGATATACTACAAATATAGGTAGGTACCAGCACTCCTCAGAATTTTTGTGAGTGGGAGGTATTTCTGCATGACAGTTTTCTAAGATTTTCACCATAAAAGAGAAGAAGTGGTCTCTCATCTCTAACTTTCTTTGGAAATTACGTCTAAGGGAAGAGAAATGTATCATTACTTGTTCTCTGTTATTATGTAGCCGTCGCCTCTGTGGTCTGAAGGGAAGAGGTGTGACCCAGCTGTTTGTGTCATCTTTGACTACTCCCTGTTCCATTATTTCTATGAAGAGTTTGTCCTCAAACCTCAATAGATATTGCCACTTGATTATCCTCTTTTGTTCTGTGAAAGACTGTGCACCCTAAATGGTCTTGAACACTGTCACAGGTGAGGTTGTCACATGGGGGGGG
>NW_017306803.1:208363-211956 GCF_000935625.1 Nanorana parkeri
TGAATGGACAAGGCAAATGGGTAGCGTGAGGAAATGATTGTGTAATTGCTGGAAAAGAGAGGGACATCCATTTTCTAGTGTACTTGTAAGCATGCTGTTAACAGAGGCAGGTTTGTGCATGCTTCCTAAGCAGACATCATCTTAGGCCCAACTTATGGGCATAGGAAGCAGTGTGAGAACCATTAATCTGAGCTCTCGCCTTGTGAACTTGTAAGATGTCTCTCTCAATAAGTAGGATTATCTGTGCCTGAGGATCAAGTTCGGGTATCGGATGCGCTATGCGTTTCTAATGTGGGTGATGAACTGCTACATCTGGTGTAGGGATTTCAGATCTATGATCAGGGATCTGATTGCATTCAATAAGAGTTGGTAAGGACAGGCAAATGTGTCTATCAATAGACTCAACTCGGTAGCTAGATGCTCTCCTCCCCGCTGTCTCCACTATTCCTGAACACGTTTGACCTGCTGGGTAGACTCTGACTAGACAGATTTTGGAGCAGGACCTGCTACATTTGACTCCTTTCCAGACCTCTGTACATGGTGAAATGATCTCTGGTGTACTTGTAGCAGTGTGATCTTCCTCCCCACTATAATCACTAGTGCTGTAAGTATGTTGTAAAGTCCATGCAACTTCCCCAGGGTGAAGAGCCGAGTTGTGATCTGAGCTATCACATTCTGTGCAATTTACTAACCTTACAGTCCTTGGCAAGGTGAGATCTTGATGAGCAGCACTCGTAGCAGATGTTGTTCTCTTTCAGGAACGCTTTGCGGTCCTCCATGGATTTCTCTCTGAATGCTCTGCATTTCAGGAGAGAATGCGGCTTGTGGTGCAAGGAACCCTGCTTACCAGGATCTTTGACCTTTGTCTCTGAGTTAGAGAAGCTGGCAGATCTGTGAAAATAATCTGGAGGAGTCACATTAGTTTTGTGTACTGCTACTGGAGGTTTGCGAGGGTTTAGTCCTGTGGGAGCAGCACATGACCGTGTAAGTCAAAGCTAGGATCATTGACTATTGACTATGTATTACAATTAGATACAAAGGAATCCCTTTTTTACATAAATATTTTTGAATCACACATGATGTGCTGACTGTTTAGCCATACATGTTTTTCTAGATTTTAATTAGCCTGTGCACGTGTGATGGCAAGTGCATTACTTGCAGATGAGGATCTAGAGCAGGGGTGCCCATTAGGTAGATTGTGATCTACCAGTAGCTCTCAAAGCTGATGCTGGTAAATCACAAAGGGTGTGAATGGCAGCCCCTTTATTCCATTTTGGTATATTTATTTAGCTTTGCACACATGATTACCTATTAGCCTGAGTCTGCTGAGCCAAGCTCCCTGACACCTTTCTGGTGGATACAGGTGGTTGAAGTGCTATGTATTACATCAAAGAATATTAGTTTACACAGCCTGTTGCGCTACACTGTTTTGTTTGCAAAATACAGCAAGGTGAGCCCGGAGAGACAGACAGAGAGAGGAGAGACAGTCAGGGGAGAGAGCAAGGTGAGACAGCCAAGAGAGTGAAGAGAGACAGCCAGGAGAGAAAATGAGGACTGACAGCCAGGAGAGAGAGAGCGAAGGAGGTTTTTTTTTCGTTGGTAGATCTCATGTAGCTCGTCATTTGAAAAGTAGATCCTAACACAAAAATTTGTGGGCACCCCTGATCTAGAGGAACCAAACACTTGGAACCTTGCTTTGAGTGAAGATGCCCAACTGTGGCATGTTGCTTTTAGAGGTGATTGACTGTGTAGAGACTGCTGTATTGTCCTATGCAGGTGGCTGTGCTGACGTGTAGCAGGCCTCTGTGTAGTCACTTCCCTGTATCCCACTTGCTGAATAGCCACTGTTTCACTGTTCTGAACCCTCCTATTCTGCAATAACCCTCCTATTCTGCAATAAGCCAGACTGGCTGAAATCCTGAAGCTTCATTAACAAAACAGGGTGGGGGAGAAACTGGTAAAACAGAACATGAAAACATACAATCAATATATAAACATGCTAACATAGTGATGGTTCACAAATGTAAAGTGAAACCAGTTCTTCCCTACAATCGTTGCTGCCGTAGGGAATTTTGGTGTTTTTTTTTCTCCAGACGTGCTGATGATGGCACGGGATTCTCCTCTGCTCTGTTCCAAAATAGAGGCTAAGTTCCCAGAATACTCTAATGTCCTTCTTCTTGAGCTAGAGGTTGCTGGAAAAATACCATAGAAGAACAATCTGCTCTGTTGTTAATAGAGATGTTTCTCTACAGCACTATCTAGTGGGTGATTTTGAGATGGCAGGTGGGTAAGCCAATAAATCCCATGTCTGTGAGGGCAGAAAAGAGATTCTGCCTATTCTAAAAATACATGATCAATCTAAGCTTTCTAAAATGAAAAGCTGCAGTGTCTAATTTCCTTTAGATGAGAATATGCCTTAGAAAGTATATCACCAAAACTGTAGGGGATTTCATTAATTTGACTTGTATCACAGTGCACATTTCTATAAAGAGTAAACCAATCACACAATCAGGAAATACGATTTCTGGAGTTCTGTACACATACTAAATACAGAACATCTCTAGTTTGACACTTAAAAAAAAAAAATTTGTGTAGAAAATCACAGCAGCTACAGACTAAAATGTAATTACAGATCACTTACTCCTCTAGAAAGAATATGCACAGACAATTTTTACTCTTAATATATAAATGGCTGAACACCGACAGTACCTGTCTTCTTTGCCATCTATGGCAAAAGAAGCTTACCAGCTTGCTGACACACAATTAAATAAGATCTTTTCTCTCTTACACACAGACTCCAGGAATGGGGTTAAAAGCTCCTCCCCCAATGGTACTCTGGTTAAGCTCCACAAAATATTCCCTGCATCTAGCCCAATGTATTGGGCTATATTGGCAACAATCATACATGCCCATTGTACAAGATTGGTTTAGATAACTAAATTCAGTTTGTGACATGGAAGACCTATGTCCCTTCATGATTAGGAAGAAAAATTCTGTTCCACTTGGTAACCTTGGCTACTCTTTCATGCATAGACACCCGCCCTGTGCTGATGTGTGTTATCAAAAAACGTTGTATTCCAAAGAAAAAATAATTACATATAGCTAGTATAGCAATTTTATTTATATACATTTCCAGGAGTTTCGATCTCTTTGGTTGACCACAGTTCTCACTGGCTCCTCCTGACTTCAAGTCATTATTATATCCTCTTAGTGACTGAAGTGTTGGATGGTTAGCTGTTCATCCAAATTGTTTATATACTTTATGTTCTTTCACGCACGTTAAAATAAGAGCTGTTGTCCAATGACCTTGTACAGTGACTATTACAGTTATATAGATTTTCCTGCTTGTTCGATAGTCTGGTTCTTGACGATCACCTGTTATCTTGTTATTGAAGTTCCTTATGCACAAGGCAATTTTTGGTAGACCAGGTCTAAGAAGGCCTGCAACAACACCACAAGATTTTAACTTTTGTTCAGAGTTGAGATTCCAACACCATTTGCATGAGTGCACGTCTTATGTCAAATGTGTGTACTGTAACATTCAAGAAATGATCATTTTACAAAAAATCCTTTTCCCCCCCCCCCCCCCCCCC
>NW_017306803.1:212462-256980 GCF_000935625.1 Nanorana parkeri
GATGACTAATGATAGGATACTAATGATAGGATATGGTTCAGCAGGCAGCGTCTTGCTGTGGTGAGGAAAGTGTTAAATGGCGAAATGTCCAATAGTTTTTTTTTCTTGGCACAGTAGGAGTGTAGAGACTGACTGATGGGTACAGGCAGTTGTCTAACCTCTTAGCTAACCCCAGGAGGAGGAAATTAATTGCTCTGTCAGAGCCACTGGAAGCCCTAGAGAGCTGCTGCTGTTCCTGCAGCCACACTCATCTGTTAATGCAGAATATGCTAGAGGAAAAAGGAGTGGGTCAGGCCATGGCGCAGGACAAATCTGTGACAAACATGCAGCCTTTGTTGTGTAGCATAATGTGTGCTGCTTCACAAAGAACAATAGCAAATAATGGCTTTCGTCATAATGTGTATAACCATGGCCTGTCGCCTTTTTTCCCTTGAGGCCCCCTTGTTTTTTGAATTGGAGTAGGGGGGCTAAATACGTATTATACATAAGCAAGGAGATAACAAACATTAAATTACCTAGCTTCATTTGATCTTATAATGAATAATAGTTCTTTCGAGTACTCAGTTTTAGATCTTTGTATTATATAATTGTTCCAAACACTATTTGCATATAAACTGACCACATAACATAACTATAGTACAATTCCAGGAAAGCAGCAACGCTTTCTATAAAAACCACTTGTTAATGAGGAGCCCATGACTTTATCTGTCACATGCATGAGGAAAAATGTAAAAAAAAATAGGGCCATTATTTTGCCCACTCCTCACCCTCGGTATATCATAGCTGGGTTTAAAACAGCTAGGCGTTTTCCGTCCAGTGGTTCCTAGTAGGTGTTTTCCTTCTAGTGGTTCCTGTGTCCAGTATGATGAATGCAGTAGGTAGTATTAGTTCTACAGTACAATATGCATAAAATGGCAGTACATAGTACATATCAGGCTCTACCTATGCTGTATAGCAATGGATTTGGATACACAGATGACCCAAGAACATAAAGGAATGATTTGCAAGGTTCCATCCACTCTTTATTATTATTAATAAATTGATTACATGTGACTACCTTCTGTTTAAAAAAAGGCTCCACTGGGCTTCAGCGTGGTATAGTGGAAAGCTTTTTTTATTCTATTACGGCATCTTACCATAACCTGTCTGGTTATACTTCCTTTGTTTTATGTCAGACAGTGGTGTCACATAGCCTGCCAGATTCTCTGTAAACTCCCATGGGAGCAGTTGACATGGAAGGGCACCTCTGATTATGAAACTGCTGTAAGGGAGCAGAGCTGAGATCTTACAAGGGAAGATATCTCTTCTGGTATCCTTAAAATGTATAAGTGAGCAGAAGGGTGCATGAGCCAGACAACGTCCATCCAAATAATTGGTGTTCTATTAATCTTACAGTGTACTCGTGTTTGTAAAATTTGATTAATCTATCATCCACCAGTTAGTAACTGATGGCTCTCTGTAGAGATGCACCATAGAGGTGCTTTAAAAAATGAATTGTTGAAGAACAAAGGTCAGCCTGTCTCATGAAGTTATGAAGGTTATTTTGGTGAGGTTATAAGTATCTGAGATTTATTTTTAGTTTCATTATGTAGGTAGTTCTGTCTTTTTCCAACATTATAGTAGACAATGATTATCGAAAGCTGAAAGGTTTACCTATTTTGAGCTGTTATGTCTTGGGAGTCCACAGCAGATGTCCAAATCCTTAAAGTTTATGTAAACCCAAGCACTATAATGTAAAATAATAAGACACTTAATATTTCTAAATCTGCATCTTTCATTAAAATAATACTTTGTGATTCTCCTATGAAGGTCTCTGTTCAGGTGCTGCCTAATATAAGGTAAACATGCTTCATCCCTGTGTCCAAAATGTGCACCTGTGTTGTCTACTTGTCACAAAGGTTTCCATTGGAGACTTCAAGTGGCCATTTCATCACATATTATGCAGGCATAGTCCACTATTGTCACCATCAGAAAACCCACCCTGAGAAATCATCACTGGAGTGCTTGCATATAGACAGGAAGTGGCAGCAAAGAGGCTGCATGAGTCTAACATTTCTACACTGGGCTGCAAATATATATATTTCAAAGTTGTCTGTTCAATAGGTACAACTTGTTCACTGAGATAACTTGTATAGCCCAAGCTTATGGTAGTTAGCATTAAACCCAGCCAATACTGTTTTCCTTACATAGACATAGCTGGATACTTTTCTTGTGATGTCCCAGTGCTTGTTCAGTTCTACTTCCATTCCCAGCATCCTGGCTGTGCCAAGATCAGCAGAATGTCTGTCCGGGAGTGAGATCTATCTCTGGCAAGGCGCAGACTCTCTCAATGCTCCCCTTCCCTTCCTGATACCCCATGTAACACGTGGCATTACTGGGCTACGTAGACACCTCTTAAACTACCACCTGCTTTTTTTTGCCTAGTTACATGTTTGGTACCACAGAGGAAGCCTGAAGGGACAGATTCTTGTTGGAAAGCCATTTGGGAACAAAAAACAAACACCCAAGAAAAATGTAACAAGAACATATCACTTTTCTATACATGATACTATATGTAAATGTGGGCATTTGCAAGAGTTAGATATGTCGCATTATGAGGGAGGAAGCTGGGATATTGACACAAAATGGAAGAAAACTTCCAAGGTGGTGTCGGCTTCGGCGGTAGAGCCTACACTCACAAAAAGAATGCTTAAAAAATGAACTATTGTGTGTTACTTAGCACTTGTTTATTTTTGTGATTGGGGTACTGACTGTTATTTGTGATTTGTGGTGGTATGCAGGGTTTACGTCTGCTTTAAATCATTTTATTGGGTTTATATTAGGATACAGAAGGTCATCGTTATGGTGTGGTGCAGATGGCTTTCATATCTAGGGTGTTTAGTTGGCCATCAGTTTGGCAGGGGCCTTGCTGATCAGTCTTGGAAGAATGCAAGATGGTCATCAGTCCAGTAAGTTGGAGGAGTGCAGGATGGTCATCAGTGCAGGTAGTAGAATGTAGGTGGTCATCAGTCTTGGTGGCCTGATCGAAAGGATGATGGGCGGAGGTGGCAGACAGAGCCACCACTGAGAATTTTGACCCGTTCATCAAGAACCAGCCAACGTTTTCTCCATATATAGCCAGCTTAAAACCTTGTCCCAATGGCAGCTCCTCTTGTTGTATTCTGAGGCTAACTTTTACAATTTGACATAGTTACCTAGACAAATACATTTTTGCTTCGCAAAGGGAAAGCAATCGTTCCTGATTTTACAAATAAGTAAATATTGATTTTTGTGTTACTACATCATACAGTAGTACTGTAATTCCACAGCTTAACCTATCTTGATGTAAAGATATAATTTCTATGTTTAAAGTAGAATCTTTATTCCAAATATACAAGCTCTTTTCATTTGTACAATTCCACAGATAATTTCTCTTGGAAAACCTGACAGAATTTTTTACCTTTTCCCACTCTAAAGTTAAAAAAAAAAAAAAAGTTTTGGCAGGATTTAACAATGACAGCATAAGAATATACCATGGACTGTAGTCAATTACTATTGCAGTGGTTTTCCATAGAGAATCATTAAGTAGTGGCTTAGTATGCACTGGGGACACATTTTTCTTAGTGGGAAGGGGGGGAGTATTTAGGGGAGGATTATCTTGGGTAACTTACTCGGTGCTAAGGGGGATATGGGCTGGCATACTAGACCAGTCTGTATGCCTGCTCTTTTGGTTTGGTATCTTTTGAGAAAGTTTCTATGTATTTTCTGATAGGCGTCACTGCTCCTGTTTTAATTATAGTGGCAGGGCTGATAAATGACCTAGCAAATATCCATTGAAAATGAAGGATATCCCCTGGTCTATGGTGATAACTGGTTAAAGATTCTTTTTACCTGTTTGTAAATGAGATATATTTTAAAAACTAGGTTAGAACCAAATGCTGTGGCAATAACCAAAATAATTAGAATCTGATGGAAATCTTATCACTGTGTTTTTTTCCACACAAGTAGGAGATATAAAACATGCAAAAATGTAGTGAAATTTGAATGTTTCCTTCTTAATGTTTACATTTTATCTTTCTCAGTTTGAGTCTGTACATTGCCATGTAAAAAGCCTTTTTTATTTTTAAGCTACGTGAAATGTATTCAACCTCTGCCACCTAGTGCTTTAAATGTTTTTATATTTTTCTTGAAATACATGATTTGTTAAAAGATGATTTCACAAAAAAACAAGTCCTAGCTTGCAGTGTTCAGACAGGCATATGAACTAGCCCCAAGCACATGAGTTAAGCCACATCTGAACGAAGCAGCCTGTTTGTCCATCTAAATGAGCCTTTAGGGGCCATTCAGACATTGGAAGTGCTTTATGTTTAAGCACCCCATTCATTTGAATGGGCTCCTAAGGCACCTGAATGCACCTGTACTATTTTTAATAACACAGTGCACCACAAGGCACAGAGCATTCACATCTGTGCATTGTGTGCTATAGCGCAGGTGCATTTGGGTAAACTGTATATTGTGCATTGGAGTGCCATACAGGCCGTCTGGCAGTACACTATAAAGCAGATATGCCATGGGTGACTGCATTAAAATGCGAGTTTTAGCATGTTGCCCCAATGCAGCCTAAAGCATCCCATGTTACCTCTCCACCCCCAGCCTGCTCATTTGACTAGTTATGAACAGCATTACACTTGCAAGTTCCTGCCTATACAGTGCACACTCTCCCACTTATGACCAGTGAATTATGTGATGTTGCTAAAATATTCATAAATTAATACATTTAGGAAAGTATATCTTTATGGCCCTAAAAGTAAAATTGTTCTTTATAAACAAATTAAAAGAAGCCCTCTCCCTTTACTAGGCACCCCTCTGTGCATACATGTATTTAGCGCTTCATTGCCTCAATGCTCTGATCCCCAATGCCCTTGGGGATCCCTGAAATGTTGCTTGCAAATATGGAAAATACCCAGTATTGTTACCCCCAAGCCTAATGTTTCAGTGTTGCAGACTGGTAATTGGCCACTTAGACTCCAGGTCCTGCATAGGCAGGAGTGTTTTATGTTCTCTGTCATACCTAGGAGCATTGGATTTTTTTACTGAGCAACAGAGATCTGTACAGTGGTAAAGACCAGCATAAGCACCAGAGGATGTCTGGAACATAGATGGAGGTGTTTTTTTTTCTGTCAATCTTCAAGCTTTATCAAATCTGTTAATTTGAGCAAATAAAGGAAACTGTTTTCACAAAAAAAGTAAAGCTATAGAAAATGTTTCCCCTCGGAACAGAACATAAGGGATGTACTTTATCATTTATACTAGATTGTAAGCTCTCACAAGTAGGACCCTCTTGTATTGAAATTGTGTTGTAACTGTAATCTCTTCATTTTGGAAAACGCTGCGCAAACTGTTGGCACTATACAAGTCCTGTGTAGTAATAATAATAATTTGTATGCATACACAAGTCGTGTAACATCAGTCATTTAGTACAGTTTCTGTGACTACCTTTGAAGCCCTACAGCTACTTATTTGCTGGTCAATGGAGCTCTTGCCTTCTACTGTGCTTTTGTCCAGTGATGAGAGGCCTGTGTTCATCACTCCACTCTTTTTTGTGTCCGGCATCTTCCAGATCTGCAGCCACTTTTGATGCAACTAATATGCATGCATGCTAGAGTTACATGGTTCCAGCACCCGTTCCATTCTTGGCATCCTGTTTATGCTGGGAATGGGCTAGGAGTATACACTAAGGGCCTGTTCACACCACATCCAGTGCTTTTGGGCACGATTAGTGGCCAGAACGCACTGGATTGCATAATTAAAGCCCATGTCCCATGTTTTGGGGCGCGAGGGGGCGTGTCAGTGGCAGTCATGTCAATGACACCGCAGCCACACCTCTCGCCCGCAGTGCTATCGCCCGCACCAGAACTCATGGTACAGCAATGCCCGCAGTTCGGTGCGGTGCAATCGCAAAAAATAGTACATGCATGGGCGTGGTGGTGTCTGCGTCATGACATGTCAGGAGGGCCACACAATGCCTTTGTTCTTTTTTTAGAAATTTTCTGTTATTAGAATGGCATTTGTAAGCTGGTAATGAAAAGTGTTCCACATTTATTTTGGATAAACTGGCATTCTTCTAGAATGCTATACTTTGGGACCTTTTTTCAATGATTTATTTATATTGCATTAGCATATATAATGCGTCAACAGGAAGAGGTTCAATAAAGTGAAAATGCACAACTGGTTTGTAACATTGTGTATATAAGGGACAAATATCTGAAAAAATAATTGATCCGTAAATAAATGCTTAAAGAACCTTCTGATATGCTGGGCAGAGAAAGTTTAGAGGTATACCCGCTCGACTACACTGCTCTATCTACAACTCTGCTTTGTGGTTAGCATTATAAATAGGAGACAGTAGAATGTGCCTTCATGTACAGCCCCAAGCAGACATTTTAGGTGTATTTAAAGGAAACAACGTGAAAATGTGGTTAAAGATTAGATGAGGGAGAAGGAGAAAGAGAGAAAATAGGAAAAGTGCTTTTAGGTGGGAAGGAAGAAGAAAAAAAAACCAAAAATGAGAGAGAAAGAGAGGGAGAGTGTGTGTGTGTGTGTGTGTGTGTGCATCAAGACGAACAAAGGCAGGGGACTAAGATGCACAGGGATAAGTAGGGGAACAAGATGAGGATGTGACAGGGAATGGTACAGTTGCAGTTTCCTTCACAGGGAAGGAATGCTGTTAGTCTAAAATTGTTGGTTTTAGGCAAGTAATTGGATCTTTTCTGGCCACAGCCTAATCGTACAAAATAACAGAGGTTGAGCATAACAAGCCATTCTATGTACTGGCAGGCCACGTGTTTGGCACCAGGAGTCTAAGAGAATGCAGCTGGTGGAAGGATTACTGAGCTGTTCTTTTAGAAGCAATACTGCTCCTCTGCAGCCCTTACATTGGTAAGTGAAAGGGTTAAAGCAGACCTTCAAGCCCCCCAAATATTTACATTTGTTCTAGAGTGGGACCCACAAAGTCCCAGCATCTTATGCTTCACTTCCTTTCACTTGTGATTTAGGGAGAGAAGAAGCAGCATGATTGTGAAAAAGAGAGAGATGAGCACAAATAAGATTGGATTGTGGAGCATGAGGAGAGAAGAGGCATTAAGACAGAATTGTGGAGGGCCTTTTCGGGGAAGCAAGACTGATATAGTAGATTGAGATCCTAAATTTGGAAAATCTCTTCACTTAGGGCCACCAGCCCAACATTTGTAATGGTCAGGTCTGCTTGGTCAACACACTTAAATGCAAATGAAAGGCACTATGCTTTCTAATGCTTCAGGGTGGCATTCTTAAGTAGTTGCTTTTGTATTTATATTATTCATATGAATACAGAAGCAACTTAGTCCAGAAAGACACTGGAGTGCATCAGCTTCTACCAGGAAAGTAGTACAACCCTGCTAAAGAAAACTATTTTTTTTTTTAAATTGTATTTTTGCTCATTTTAGCTAGGGAGCCGCGAAGGGGGTATAGGGTACTTAGACTTGGATTAGGTTTAAGTCTGCTTTTAAAACATAATATGTGATCATATATGAGATATTTAAGAGAACATTTTAGAAGACCGCTTTTTCCTATCTAATTATCTATTTACCAAGGCCAAAACCTTGCTGACATGACTTTGTTTATTGATTTGGAGACACACAGTGTTTTTGTCACATCGTGTTTCAAAACAAAATATCAGTACAAGGATAAACAGCCATGTGTGGGAGTTGCTAGGGCCATAAGCTGTTCAACTGCTATCTCTCATGTGAGAATTATAAATGCGGATCTCCAAGCAAAGCATTAAAGTGCCCTAGCAAGAGAAAATTAATGATACCTTCCCCCCAAAAATAAACCCTAATACACTAAACCCCAACCCAACTTTTTTGTACCTAACAGGAAATGACAAACGGCTGCTGGGAACCCTCCATTTTATAGTGAGGGGGCTGGCACATTATCATGACCTCTGACGGAGAGCCAACTTTCTGACACTGGGCCCTACATTGTACCCCAGAATTCTTTTGATAGTCTTCAGATTTCATAATGCCAGACACAGTCAAGACATCCAGTGCCGGAAGCAGCAAAGCAACCCCAAAACATCAGTGAACCTCCACCATGTTTGACTGTAGGAACTGTATTTTTTTCATTTATTTTTCTGAAAACAGTAGAATGATGGGCTTTACCAGAAAACTGTCATTTTGTTTCGTCTGTCCACTGCACATTCTCCCAAAAGGATTTTGGCTTTCTCAGGTAAGTTTTGGCAAACTCCAATCTGGCTTTTTTATGTTTCTGGGTCTCCTACCATAGCGTCCCTTTTCATTCAGATGGCGACGTATAGTGCGAGCTGACACAGTTGTACCCTGTGCCTGAAGGTCAGCTTGACTTTGTCTGGAAGTTGATTGAGGGTCTTTATCCACCGTTTGAACAATCCTTCGCTGCAATCTTTGATCAATTGTTCTTTCATCCACGTCCAGAGAGATTAGCTACAGTGCCATGGCCTGTAAACGGTTGCGCACAGTGGACACAGCAACATTGAAATCTCTGGAGATGGACTTGAGATTGTCCATGCTTTTCCACAAACACTTGGAATGCAATTATTTCTTGCAGTTTAGAGAAAGTGCCAATAATTTTGTCCAGTCCATTTTTTAAGTTTTGCGTGGAAGGTGTCAGATTTGGGGGTTTTTTTTCTCCACTTTTTTGTGTCATACCAATACAAACTGTATGTTGCAAGTCTGTGACATTGTAGATAGTGAAGCCAGGATCAGCCTGCAGCTTAGAAAATTTACTAAAGCAATATTGGTTCCCAGATTCCTGTTTTAACCAATCATTCTTTCACAATTTTCTGATCTTGGTTTCACTTGAAATATATTATGCTTGTGATTAATGATTCATACATTAAATTAAACTTGTGATCAAAGGAATATAGAGGCTTTAAATGCAGTTCTGCTTCTGAGAATCCTAGTTGCCTGGCTCTCTTCAGTACTTTCCTGAGTCGGTGATCAAAAATAAGTACGCAAATCTGAAGTTTTGGGTTTCACTTTCTGCATGGAAGTTCTCGCACAGTGATTTAGAAGGTATAGAAGACAGAGACAGTCATCTAGTATTTTGAAAGGCAAATTAGTAGTGCCAGCCCTGTATTTCTCTCGACAGATTTTCTTTGAATCCCAAGAGAAAAGAGAATTTCATATTGGTTGCATCGTAACCCTTGGAGTTTATACAGATATTCAACCTCCCTGTCATTCGCTAAAGTTATAAAGGGCACATTAATCTGCCATACCAAACATACACAAATTGTGCACACATATAGCCAGCAGACAAGGTTAGAATCAAACCTCTACAAACTCAGCACTAGACTATCATGTCAGGCTAGCAATTTCTATTTTGATGGAACTGCTGTGCAAAAAATAAATAAATACGTAATTGGCATACCTGGTGGTACCCTTGACAACATCTCTGGATACGTGATTCCCCTGAGTCTGCTCTAATGATGCTCCCTGGCCACCTGCCAGAAGTCACCATACAAACCATAATTTGCAGATCTGTCTGGAGACACAGGCCGTGTGCAAAAGGGTAAAAGTGCAAAATGGGACGTATGTCCTAGCTTCTTGCATCTACAGTCATCCGCCTTACTAATATTTTTACAGGAGGAGACTCTGACTTACAAAACACTGCCAGTCTCGTCTTCAGGTCACTTGGTGTAACATAATGTTTTTATGTAGTGCCTGTATATTGTTTTTGGACATGATATACTGTATATGGAGCACACAATTCTGTTCAGAGATTGAAGTCTTCTAATGTTTGTGGGTGGGGGGTCCTGTATCAACATACATGAAAGATCTAAAAAAAAAAGCAAAGAATCGTATCATTTCCCCTAGCATTTTCAAAAATGTGTTCAGCAATGACAGTTTCTACATTTCTGTCATAACAGGATCACTTTAAAGGAGAATAGGGAAAGTAAAATATACTCTTCCTATTATATAGGGCCGGTGTGGGACACTGCA
The DNA here is from genome assembly GCF_000935625.1 of Nanorana parkeri. Classification (NCBI taxonomy): domain Eukaryota; kingdom Metazoa; phylum Chordata; class Amphibia; order Anura; family Dicroglossidae; genus Nanorana; species Nanorana parkeri. Next base: position 222,458 of record NW_017306803.1, read on the forward strand.
GCTTTCCTACGCCGGCTCTATACGGAGAGCTGTGTGCTTACAAATAATAAATACATTGTTTAGTTAGGCCCTCATACTACATTGATAGATTTTACTGGTGTGTGACCAAATGTAGTTTTATAAAATAACATTCCATGTACATGTTTCATGTATATTCCATTGCTAAGTCTAGTTCTGTCACTTTTGACTTCTGATTCCCTTGTTTTGATGTTGATCCAGCATGTGGCAATTCTTGTGAAAAATGTATAAATATACCAACCTTTAGTGCAATAATTGGAACAGGGCAATTGCAAAAAACACTGCAGATATAGATTAGGGGTTCTTGGAGTTTAAAACTGTCTGTTAAAGATTTTGGAGCAGCTTAGCTCCATGATCCAGGTAGCAAACTCAGTCCTGCGCCCGGGGCAAGCGCCCCCACGGTTGTTACGCCACTGGCGGTCAGTATTCTTCTGCCATTCCTGACACCTAGTCTTGTGTATTCTTACCAACTAAGCATCTAAAGCACCAACCCTTGCCTGCATCTGTGATGGTTTCTTTTCAAACTTGCATGTGATGGAACTGCATGGCTAGAGGTCATCAAGATGCAGAAATATATGTACCCACAGCACCGGGTTAGCAAGTTTGTTCTGGGTGCAAGTGTAGTGGTGGCTGTATACTGCGTAGGCCTTGGGTCCTTAACCAGGGATGTGAAATACTACGGGAGGGATTTATCAAAACTGGAGCAGACAGAATCTGGAGCAGTTGCCCGTAGCAACCAATCAGCATCCCTCTTTCGTTTGCTCAGGTAAGATTTGAAAATGAGACCGAGAAGCAGATGTGTTGCAGTGCAATTTTGCTCCATATATGATCTGCTCCAGTTTTGATAAATTCCCCCCTATATGTCTGTTAAGGGTGTGAGGATGTTGTCCGCAAATGCGGTTCATCTTGTGGAGGTGGAGAATTGAGACTTTGTTTTAGGATGATGAGTGAGAGAGTGAGAAACAGAAGGCATTAGCATGCAGTTAGAAATATGTGTTTGCCTGGGCTCTAAGATTTCAGTAACTGCAGGGCAGGGGGGAGTTGGTAAAAATGGGATCCATGCACACATAAATAGAACATTTTATTGTCTCTGTATCTAGAATTTATTGTGGGTAGGCCTGCAGCTTGAAGTGTTGCAAAATGAAGTGAAATAAATAAATATACAGTGTGTGTGTGTATATAAATGTACCTTGTCACTAGGTGACGAGGTAGCATGGAGCCGGCATTCTGGCCAATCAGGAAGCCCGGGGGGCGGGGTAATGACTCAACGCCCAGCTTCATGATTGGCCAGCTTCCTGACCAATCAGGAAGCTAGGTGGCGAGTCATTACACGCCGTTCGGCTTCCTGATTGGCCTGGGAAGCCGGCTCCATGCTCTCTCGTCACCAAGTGATTGATTGTATTGAAATTGTAGTCAATCCCAGGAGTGAGCTTGGAGCGGTGACTACTTCACAACACACACTGAGACCATGGGGAACTAAAGTAGCCACCCTCCAGAAGGAAGGACAGTGTCAGCACCAATTCAGAGATGATTTGAGGATCTACAACCGAGTGATACACAAATAAGACACATTTTTGTTATAGTTAAGGCACTTGGATGTATTTTTAAGATTTAACTCCTGGGTTTCGTGTCACTTTCCACAAGTGAAAAATTAATCAGTGTGACCATATAGGTATGAATAGAGGGCCCATAGATTATTCTATTTTATTCAAAATTCCCAACTCTTTACTTAATCAATTGATTGTCTTTTTAGTGTCTTTATTGATTTATAATCAAACATGTTCTAGTGAGTGGCAAATTAGAAATGGTAAGATGGATAGAAAGCACAAATGAAAAATCATATGTCATATGCTTCACTGGCTGTACAGAACACTTTTCTTTCTAGGAGAAATTCAATTACTAAGATTGGCTTGTACATTACTCTATAGTGAGTTAATTCAGAAGGGATATGTATGTTATCAATCAGATTTAAACATTTTGAAAAGAAAGCTCTTCCGAAATGCACAGACATCTCCTAAGTATTTCAGGACATTGTCTGCAGTTTTATACCCTCATGTGTTCATGTGACCATTCAGTGTGCAAGAGCTCTTTTAAGAAATCACATCTGTGTACAGCACTTTGTTTCTCCTTTGAGGCCTTCTCACTTGTCTGTAATGTTGTAACAAGGGGCTTGTTTCAGGTAAACAATTCTGTCTCTCCCTAGAGTCTTGTCCTTTAAACATGTAACAATGTGAACCCCAGCCAGTAGCCTGTCACTTTGATATTCTCTGAAGGAATAATATCAGCCATCGGCAGCATGATGTATTATTAAATAGGAGTAACGTATACTTGCATACGGTTACAGAAGTTGATGGCTATTTTCACACCACCAAAGTAATTTTTATTGGTTATATCCACTTAGAAATAAAAGAAACACCTCTTGTCTATGCCATCCTAGTATGTGCATTACTTTAATCCCCAATTGATGAAGTAACATATCTGACTATCCAAATATCCAAAAACCAGGAAATGCATCACCTTGGTAGAAAGATATTTGTATTAATTTGCCTATTCCAGGTCAAGTGTAGACACCACTGATCTGTCCAGCACCTTCCGTCTCAGACTGAAGCTAAAGCATACCCAAAGGAAACTACCAAATTATTAATATTGTAATGCTGGGTCATCTAATGTGCTGACCAGGATCTTTTGAGCTCCCGCAAGGACTCTGTCTAGGGATGCACCGATACCGTTTTTTTCAGTAGCGAGTATGAGTACCAATATTTATCTTTTAGTACTCACAGATACTGAGTACCGATAACGATATTTCCTCTAGCACAGAGCCGGCTTCCCGGGCTATAAGGAAGACGGGCGGCGTGTCATTACCAGCCGCCCAGCTTCTAGATTGCCCGGGAAGCCGGCTCCATGCTGTTTGGCCGGCTCGATGTTGATTGGCTGGGAAGCTGGCTTTCCGGCCGATCAGCATAGAGTCCGCTTCATCAGCAAGCTGGTAGCCAGGTTATTACCCACCACCCGGCTTCTTGATTGACTGGGAAGCCGGCTCCATGCTGTTTGGCCAGCTCAATCCTGATTGGCCGGGATGCTGGCTTCCCAGCCAATCAGCATCGATCCAGCTTCCCGGCCAATCAGAAAGCTGGGAGGTGGGTCATTACCCGCCACCTGGCTTCCTGTCTGCCAGGGTAGCCGGCTCCATGCTCTTTGGCCTGCTTGATGCTCATTGGCTGGGAAGTTGGCTTCCAAGCCAAACAGCATTGTGCTGACTTCCTGATTGGCCGATAAGCTGGCTCTATGTTTCTTCTCGGCACTGCCGGTCAGAGGTAATCCCCCTCTGACCGGAAGTTCTGGTATCATGGAAGGAATTGGAGCTTTTAGGCGAGTAGGAGTAATAGCCCAAATACTCGGTATCTGCACCGATACTAATATCAGTATTGGTGCATCCCTACTACTGACCAAATAAAATCTCCTGTGCAGAGGTTTTTGTTGGCCTCCTCAGTCCACAAAAGAGAGGCATGACCTGAAATTAAAGCTGCATAGATCTAAATCTACTCTCCCTCAAATGACTGCTAAAAATATGGTCTTATTAGCTTGAAAAGATTGATAGCTTGTTGCGGCCTGGCTCTTCCACATCAGTTGTTCTTGCTCAGACATCCCATCTGTAATAAGTGCCCCCTGCAGATGCTCAATTGCAGTGGTGATGATAGGTGTGGTAAATGAAGATTGGGTAAATGATGATAAAATGTACACTGGTATCTCATTTATTATTCTTTTATCACTTTCATAAAGAATTTCAGCGTGTACTCCGAGGTTTTATTGGGAGTGTTCTTGCCCCTTGTAAATGGTTAAAGGATGCTGCTGCAACTTTTGTGCTGGTTGTTCAATGCTGTCCATGTATGATCCCTTTTCATATGTTGCTTTGGTGTTCACCAAACGTTGTACATGATGTATCTGTTTCTTTTGTCTGTTGTGAAAAATGTTAAAAATCTTTAAAAAAAAAATATTAAAAATTACAAAGTAGTATAAATAGTATAAAAAAAGTTATGGATAGATCTACCTCCATGTTATATAATTGCTTGCAGTTATGTTAGCAAAGTTCTCATTCTACTTCTGCATCCTACTTTTCATATTCCAGTGTACACAAGCTAGATGCAGTGGGCTTAGAGAGGATGGTGGTTGAGACCAAGAAACACACGGCTTAGATTCAGCATGTTTAGAATATGACAGTGACTACAGATGTTTACCTATCACTGCATTCTAATGCAGAAGATGTATATCAAGATGTATAATATAGCAACTCATTAGGTAGGTGTCCCCTAAAGCTTACCACGCATGTTAAAATTTGATTGTGCAATCTTTTATAGATCAACCAACAAGTATTTTGTGCAATGGCCAGCCTACATACACTCACTGGCCACTTTATTAGGTACACCTTGCTAGTACCGGGTTGGACCCCCATTTGCCTTCAGAACTGCCTTGATTCTTCGTGGCATGAATTCAACAAGGTGATGGAAACATTCCTCAGAGATTTTGGTCCATATTGACATGATAGCATCAAGGGCCCAAAGTGTGCCAAGAAAATATCCCCCTCACCATCACCAGCTTGAACCGTTAATGCAAGGCTGGATGGATCCATGCTTTAATGTTGTTTACGCCACATTCTGACCCTATCATCTGAATGTCTCGGGTGAAATCGAGACTCATCAGACCAGGCAACATTTTTCCAATCTTCTATTGTCCAATTGTGGGGAGCCTGTGCGAATTGTATCCTCCGTTTCCTGTTCTTAGCTGACAGGAGTGGCACCCAGTGTGATCTTCTGCTGCTGTAGCCCATCTGCTTCAAGGTTCGAAGTGTTCTGCATTCAGAGATGGTATTCTGCATACCTGGGCTGTAACAAGTGGTTATTTTAATTACTTTTGCCTTTCTCATCATCTCAAACCAGTCTGCTCATTCTCCTCTGACATCAACAAGGCATTTTCATCCACACAACTGCCGCTCACTGGATATTTTCTCTTTTTCTGACCATTCTCTGTAAACCCGAGAGATGGATGTGTATGAAAATCCCAGTAGATCAGCAGTTTTTGAAATACTCAGACCAGCCCGTCTTCCACCAATAACCATGCCATGTTCAAAGTCAAGTAAACCCCCATTCTGATGCTCGGTTTGATCTTCAGCAAGTCGTCTTCACCATGTCTAGATGCCTAAATGCATTAAGTTGCTGCCATGTGATTGGCTGATTAGCAATTTGTGTTACCAAGCAATTGAACAGGTGTACCTAATAAAGTGGCCGGTGAGTGTAAATACCAATTGATTGAATATTTTAGGTAGGTCCATATATTTGATAGTTTTGGTAGATCTAAAGTTGATTGTATGATCAGGTTGTAAAGTGTATAGTGTGCCTACATAATTTTCAGTGCACAAAGTGCATTTAAAGAACATATTTCCTTGGAACAGAAATGTCACTGATGACTGCATTACTATAACAAAAGCAGTAGCTTCTGGCACTTGCATGCAAATCTAGTGACAATGAGTGTGGCACCATGATATTCCATTATCAATTTCTGGTGACATCATGGGTTCCATTCAGCTGGCCTACAAGCGGATGTTTATAGTTTGCCACAAAACTACTGTTTTGGTTTGCGTTAGGCTTTAATTACAGGACCTCTGTGTTTGTGCCTAGAGGTCCCGTTCAGAAGCTTATACTTCGCATTTGCAGAGCTTTCAGCAAGCTTTGTTGAAGCTTTTAAAGCACCCCTCAGCTCCAATTTAGGAATGTTAAACAAAGATTTTGATGGGAGTGCTGACCAGCTATTGGCAGGCTTCAACGCTGCTTAACGCGTGTTAAAGCCTTCAGAAACCTTGACATGACTGATAACATTCCCAAACTGGAACTGAAAGATTCTTTAAAGGCTTCAACAAAGCTGCTTGAAGCTTTGCAGATAGCTTTGGAAAAGCTTGCTGTACACACTGCTCTTATACAAGCTGAGGTCGGTGTGTACAAGGCCTTTCTGTGTCTTGACAGTGCTAACATCCTCTAGAACACTCTTTCCAAGTACTCATAATACCAATCTAAACAAGACTTAAACAAATCATAATAATCAGACCGTGCTTGCCTTCCATCACAAACAGAGGCCTCCTTTGGAAACCCTCTAAATAGATTTGTTAGTTTAAAGTGTATGGTTTATAAATGTGACATGTCTTTACCCATCCGTGAATTTATCATGCACAATTCACAGACATGGCGCCACAACCTAGTAAACTGGAGGCTGATTTTTTTTACTTTTGTGCCTACAGACTAGTCTGCTTTGTAGCAGTTAAATACGTGTCTTCCTGGTCTCTTTTGTGCGGACTGTGTTTAAAATCTCATGTCACTAGCCAACGGCAGTGAGAAATACTATTTATACATTACTTCCAATGTCTGCCTTCTCGTTAGCTTACCCTTTAACTCTTTTGTCATCTAAAGGCAGTGCATAGTGGGGCGGTGCACATGGTATACGTACACCAGAACCCTGTTTGTGCTTCATTTTATAAGCCCTGCCAGGTGCCTGGACTCTTGCAGGGGAAGTAATTATCTTTTGGGCAGCAGGGTTCTTCTGTGGATCATTTTCTGTCGGTAGGAGCGATGGGGGAAATTTATGAGCCAAATTATCTTTTCAATAAAGCACTGCAGACACCGCCTGAGAGTCTGTGACAGGCAGAATGGAAAGGTGTGCTACTGCTTTCCCTCTCTCTGGGTGGCTTGCCGTTATTCTGTCATTAACCCTTCCTTACATAGAGCTTTATAATAGCAATTGTGTAGTGTTGTGTGCGTGGATTTTAACAGTCAAAGTTAATATACAAATTTAAATATACATAAATAACATTTGTTATGCTGGCCACAGGCTTTTGGAATTTTTTTGGGAGTCTTCAATGAATACAATTAATATTGCAGGATTCTAGCAACTAAAATAATAGCTGACAACAGATCATCTTTCTGTGTGTGATGGGTTTTCAAAAGATTTTATTTGTACACTTGACTGTTTGGTACACTGGGTGGTCTTTTTTTTTTATCTTGTCTTTGTCTTAAAGATATAGGCTACTGTGCAGAGCACAAATAATCAGAAATGGTAATCAGTCTATAAGAGCTAGGTAAAATGATCACAAAATGTGTTCCTGATTTGTTTACTTATGGCCATTTTAATATGTCTCTACTTTTCTCATATCAGATTTGAATGTACAACTCTCAGAAATGAATGAATTGTACACAAGGTTATCCAATATATGACTTTGGCTAACGTTGTACATTTGCAAGGTTTATATTACTTGGTGAAAGATCCCAGTGATAAGAAAAGTTGCAAATCCCTGCCTGAATTGCGTTATTAATGTTCAGGTATCAGTTTGGATACCTGCCTGATTACATCATATCAATGCAGGATAACTGCTCAAATGACACTATGCTTAGATGCTGTAAGCTTAGTATAATGTATTTGCCATTCTGAAAACGCGAGAGTAGTTCTATTGCTCACCAAGTAAGCAACGCTTTCTTTTGAAAAATATTTTAGGGCCCATTCACACCACATCCAGATCATCCCCAGACCAGATTGTTTCCGGATCCAAAATGCATCCTAATGTATCCCTATGCTATTTCTGGCCTCTGTTCACACCAACGCAGTCCGTTCCAGACCAGTCTCGTTTTGTCTGTTCTGGAATGCACTGGAACTGTGAGCTTAAAGCTGACCTTTTGGCAGAAAGACAACAGCTAATATTGGGAAGGGGGCATCTTAGAAACTGTTGACTGTCTTTCTGGTTCATTGACCCTAAATGCCTCTGGAGCACCCTGCAAGTGGCCTGGTAGTCTGGGATACACCCCCTTGTTCTCCTAAATTATGGTAAGGATGCTGGGGGAAGTAGTTTGGGATTGGTGAGCGTCACAGTGAAGTGACGTACAGCCGCCATCCAGGAAGGGCGCTTCATGGATAATAGTTGGCAGTGAGTTTTATATTGTGGGTGCTCAAAAGATTTTAAGGCAACTCCTGCTTTGTTCCTTGCCTCCCCCTCTCTTCCTGTCTGCTTGGAGTTCTACTTTAGCTTATGGAGCCAGTGTTGGTCCTGTGAGGCTAATGCAAGAGCAGAATTGGTAATAACGTATTTTCTAAGACCAATATTTGTAATGATAGTGTTTTTTTTAAATTTACATTGTATTTAGATCTGTTAACTATCAATTAAGACAGACATATATTAGGGCTGCACAGATACCAGTTCAGATACCAGTACCTGGCATTTTCACGAGAACTACCCGAGTCACAGCGGATGCAGCTGCGACTGGGCCCTGTTGCTCCACCACTGTCCTGAAATTATTAGTCTGTATTGTTTTAGAAAAACTGTAATGACAATAAACAAAAATTTATTAGTACTTGGGCAAGTATCAGTACTTGGTCTGGAAAGAATTTTTGTATCCTTATATTTTGATTTCCTTAAAAATCCTGTATTTTTGTATGTATTTTGTATGTATACATTGGTGTATCCCTAATATAATAATAAAACAAATGATACATTAAAACAGAGATGCACAAGTCCCAGGAGCCCTGTATGCTCCTTTAAAAATGACAGCTCCTAGAGTTTTTCTCTAGTCTAGTGGCTGGAAAAGTATCTGTACTTGTACCAAGTACGCTACTTGGTATCTGTGCATCCCTAACATATATAGTAATATATTCCCTCCTGAGTTTTTGTCATAGTACTGGTGTGGTCACTAAGCATTTCTCTTTCTTCACTTGCAGACTTGGGGATCAGTTCTATAAAGAAGCAATTGAGCACTGTCGCAACTACAACTCCAGACTATGTGCCGAACGCAGTGTCCGCCTTCCGTTCCTCGACTCACAGACTGGTGTGGCTCAAAACAATTGCTACATCTGGATGGAGAAAAGGCACAGAGGGCCAGGTAGAGTACTGGTCAGTGAATTCAAGCAACCTCAAACTCTCCGAATATTGTAAATGTCCGGCAATCTAAATGTACTCTCTGTATATAGTTTTGTTGCATTTCCTATGTAACAAAGTAACTTCAGCCACTGCTATGACAGAGATCTGCATCTGCTCAGTTTTGGTAATATGCTATAACTAGCTGCTCTTTGACTCTTATACACAAACTTAGGGTGGCTGACTTAGCCAACAGATCCTCATCATCGTAATCCAGATATATTTATTTTGTAAACTGGAGGTCCCTTAGATGGAAGCCATTTGCACATGAAGTGTGAAAATATTCCTATATGGAATGCTCTCAGGGCATTTCCTTTCCTTTTGGTCTTCTTTCACATTTTCCATTGGTTAGTATGTTTTACTCTCTGTCTCAAGCCTAGTAATGAAATGGAGTTAATACTTAACAATTTACATCTAGTGTAGTTTATTTCCCCCCCATTGTTAACTACAGAGGACAGAGTCAGTTGGATCACAGATGATTTTTTTTTCTTCTTTGTAAACAGCCCTCAAATGCATTATTTTTATTGGTGGATCAAATCATTAATTAAAAAAGCCTATGTTGCTCATTGAGTACTTTCTGCCTAAGCTGAGCAGGCAGCCACCTGGTTGTCTTCACACACGCATTACTTGATTCAATAGGGTCAGTACTTCAGGTGCAGCCTTTGACAGGAAAGCCTTGCAAGCTGCTGTTTCTCAGTAGTATTCTGCCACCTGTATTCTTTACACGGGGACCAAAGTAAAAAAAAAAAAAGTTTGAGCGCTCAGTGAGTATACCTCAAAATATAATATTTGATCACAATTTCAACCAGAAATAAAAACAGTGCCGACACCATGTAAACCGGTATTAAATCTGCATATACTGATGCCAATGATATACTGTAAAAAAAAAAAATAGTATACTGTGGTCCCCAGGAAAAAATTTAGCAATCATATAGGATGTGGCAATCTTAGGATTGTATTATTGGTGTTGAGTTTTTACTTCTTCAGTCTTCTACAGATACAGTATTCTGTTCGGAAGTCTCCACTCAGATTGTTGCAATGATAGACTGGAGTGAAAGGTGCAAGATGATATACAAATGTATCAAGTTGACAAAGTGGAGACTTTGGAACATAGCATCTGTGGCAGGGCTACGAGTAAACACTCAACTTATGGGGTACATTGTTAATTGCCATGTCCATTATGATTGCTGCATTGTTTTTCTCAGGAACCACAGTATACTGCTTACAGAGTATGTCTATTAGACATCTAAATTTCATTTAGTTCTAAATGGATATTCGTATGAATTTAGTTAAATTTGAATGCCTCTGAAATTGAACGCGTTCGAATCCGAATGCACGCTTAATGAAAATTCGGATCTGTCCGAACTTCGTTCAAAACTAAACTAATTCTGACATGTGACTGTTCTCTGGCCAATCAGATTTTTTTTGGCTGTTGGGGTTTGCATTACATAGTATAGATTAAAGAACCCCATCAGAATAGATCCGAAACGAAAATTCTGGTGGATCCGAAAAATGAAGGAAATAAAAATCTGAATCCATCCGAAACTAAATAAATTTTGTGTGTGGTTGCATGTCTAATGTGTTTGGGATCAGTATATGTACATTAAACAGGGTTTATGGGAATTGCTTACAAGGTACTGTCACAAGTTTTATTTTTCATTTTAATTGTTGTTATTATATAGTTCTTCTCAAACTCTTCTTTTAAAGGATTTTTTTTTCTGGCTGCTTTAAGTACAAGATTTTACTACCTTCAGTCATCATCAGCTCCAGAGCAGTCTCTCTGCATCCTCCATGTACTGAAAAGAACACAGAATTTTGTACTTGTCATACGGTCTTGTTTTTTTTTTTTGCTACATAGGGCAATGCTGGACTTATCTCCTTAATGGTCCATAAATAGCCTCTCCATTTGTAATTGCGGTGTCCTAAGCAAGACAAAGTAAAAACTGATGGTAATAGAGGAGGAGGTCTTTCAGTTTCCTAGCCTTCTGGCTCATATTGGAGGATGTTGTACCTTAATGTTTCCCTGTATGATTAATAAAAGAGATTTTGTAGTAAGTTAAATACTAGGGATGCACCCATACCGGTTTTTCGGTATCGAATACGAGTACCGATATATTTCAGACGAGTGTGTATGACTCGCCATCTGGCTTCCTGATTAGCCGGGAAGCCAGGCAGCATGTAAAGACTCGCTACCCGGCTTCCCGATTAGCAGGGAAGCCGTCTCCATGCTTCCTCGTCACCAGCTTCTCGACCAATCAGGAAGCCAGGCAGTGAGTCATTACACATAAAATACTGGGATTTCCAATGAAAAATATGTTTTGTTTAACTGCCGTGCTGTATCTTTTTTTTTCGGAATTGTGAAAATCGGGATAATTTATGCCTAGATCTTTAATAAATATATCACCATATTTGTGATAATCCTCATTTTATGTGGGAGAACGTCTTTCTGACTACTAGAGGGAAGAAATTATAAAAGATAAGTTAATTTGCCTTTATTGGCTGCACACTGGGTCTTCTCTGTGATTATCTTTCTAAAGCTGCCCATACACCTGACGATTATCGTACGTTAATCGCGGGTGATCCTGCGATCGCACGATAATCGTAAGGTTGATGGGGCATTTAATGTACGGTCGCATGAGTTTCATATAACGACCACGGTGGAAAACCCGCCAAAAATCATACGATTTTCGGCGGGTTGGTAGCGCGATCGCAAGACGAAAGCCGCACGACCCGAGGTGCGCAAGCGCACACAGCCCGCTCACCATTGCAATCCTCTGCAAGCCCTCCCCTCAGCGGGATGGACTTACGATGATCACAAGTACGATCTGCCTGTCCATGATGGGCAGGTCGTACAAAATTTGAATCATCTTACAACCATCGCACAATGAAAGTCGTGTGATGGTTGTAAGGTGTATGGCCACCTTTAGTGTTTGTCTTTGTAGATTCCTTCTATTTTTTGGGTGATTAATCCACCTCTGTGCACTCCACCCTTAACTGGAAAGCTGCTCACCTTTTAAGATGAACTTTATTTAATTAAAAGGTCAAAGCATGCTCTGTCTTTAAAACTGCTTGACAGCATCTGCGGATATGCTTTCCTCCTTCTACCGGTACATCTCCATGATACAGTAGCTCAAAGAAATATATATTACCATAGTGCAACCCATAAAACAAGCTTTATTATAAAAACAGAATAACAACGCTTACTCTGTGCAGTGCACCACCACATGTACGCAATGACAAAGTTTAAAATCTCGTAAAGCCATCTGTCCATCCCCTCCGCACTTCTAACCGGCCTCTTCTATTGGCACCTGCGTAATAATGGCACCAGAAGCTCCACCTTATGCGTTACATCTTTATTTTGGATATGCATTGGTGAGGGGTTAAAACCCTTTTCAGGTTTTTATTGTGGTCTGTGTCTCTCTGCCAGGGACAGTCACTATCCTTGTTTGTCCTGGTGACCATTGATAGTGAGGAAAATCCAAAATGTTCACTTGTTCTCACTTTAGAGAGATTTCTTATTGCTTTCTTTGGGGTCAATAGGACAGGAAGTGAAGGAAGATGTCATGTGTCATGGGACACAGATTGCAAAAAAAATAAAAATCTAAGGGGTTTTATGTAAACCACTTTTCAACAAGGATTTTATTTTCATAAAATGGGGCATAAAGCCAAATATCTATTTATAAACATTGTTGGACATGTTTTTTTTTTTAGCATTGAACCCTATGTAGACACTTTTCTGTTTACATAAGTAATTTCATGCAGCTCAATGATTATGTTTGTAACACAGTCATGAAGTTTGTTTAAATATCAGAAAATTGCAGTTTGGTGGTGATTTCTTACATGCACATTCTTTAGTATATATGTGCTGTAGTATCCGTATCTAAAAATATGTATATATGTATTCCAAAATTCTTAAAACAAAGTTTCATTTGTTCAGTATATTTTTTTTCTATTTGTGCAGGTGTGGCTCCAGGACAACTATATACATACCCTGCGAGGTGTTGGAGAAAGAAGAGACGCTTACATCCTCCTGAAGATCCCCGGTTACGACTTTTGGAGATAAAATCAGGTTGGTTGCCGTCGTAGTAATCATTTGGATCAGTGTTGTAGAGTTCAACTGTTTTGTGTTCATCTCTATATCTGGATGACAGTGTGGTAAACCAAGGCCAGTTTTGTTTGCATACATAATATTATACAATCTATCTCAAATATTTTTCATATGCCTTTTCCCCAGACCTATCGATAGTAATGTTCTACTTTTCTACCTTCATCTTTGGTGGGGGTTGACAGTGTGATGACTGTTCAATGGATCCTAACACTGTTCTACTTTTTCTAAGCAAAAAAAACAGCAATTTTTTAAAATGTGATATTGTAATGACAGTAATATAAAATCATTGACAAAATTCAGACTGATGTTACACTACAGTTTATTATTAAAATGTATTACCTTAAAAGTACTGTCTACAGCATGATTTTTACATTTTAGTACTTTGTATCACTAGTTTTATGCTTTATAAGTGATAACAATTTCACTATGATTTAGCCTCTCTGGAATAAAAAAAATATTGGCACCTGCATTAGGTCAGCAACAGTTTGATGTTTTATACTCAAAAGCACTGCGCTCTAAATAATTTCCAACACTCACAATTTGTGTTTGTCCTAATAAATAAAGCAGTCACTTTTATACAATTATATGAAAGTGACCTAATAACTTATTAATTCATATAGTGCAAAAACATTAGATCAGCTGATAAAATGTTATGAAAGGTGCATAAACAATCTGCTTCAGGTAAAAAGTTCCACTGTGCAGGAGATATCTGTCAGCACAAATCAGTTCTGTGCACCACCTCTACTTGTGCTCCCATCCGCAGGCTCACTCACTGCAAATGTATGACACACTAAGAAAGTAAGGCCAAACAATGCTTGATGTAAAATCAGCACCACTGGTGGAAAACATCTAGGGCAATCACAGATCATCTATGAACATACTTAAAAACTTGTATTTGGACTACAAGAATTGTATGCCAAACATATTAGTATAGTGTGCATTAGCCACATACAGACCAGTTGTATTACCTTTGCCAAACGGCAGTCAACTCCAAGTAGCTTTTTCATGAAAGTTATACATATTTTGACTTCTCCATACCAATTAACCTATATCTATCTAAATCTATATAGAGATAGGGAGAGAGAGAGCGAGAGATCTGTTTTCTTTGTACAGATAGTTTTATTTTTTATCAAAATGTTAGTTGGTACTTTGTCTTGGTTGCATACAACTTTTACTGGGAACAGTGTATGTCCAGATATTACTCAAATTTACTCCCAGATCATGTCCCGGTCAAAGTTTTTTTTCTTATGTTTTTATAAAGCGAGAAAGGGATTTTATTACTGCCTGTAATGTTATCACCAATATAATTCTTGCATGAGCAGCTACTAGGAGCTCAGTTCTTATTGATGTAGGCATGCCTCCAAGAACTACAACTCCCGCGAGCCCTTTCCCTACACACAGTTTGTGGACAGGTTCTCGGAAGCATCAAAGTGTGCATGTGGAGTGGGACAGAGATGGGCGGGGTCATAGATGGAGTTCTGTAGTTTAGCAGGCAGGGTGAAAAAGATGGGGGGCAATGTTCATATATTGGAAAGGTGTTCTGAGTTTTAGCTCTTTTTTTGCCATGTGATATACGCTATGGAAGTGTAAAAAAAAAAAAAAAGATCTCTGCAATACATGCACATTTTCCTGTTTTATTTATTTAACCGGCGGGCCAATGTAAGCAGACTTCCAGTCTGAGGGCAGCACCCTGCGAGTCACGTCAAAGTGATCAGGTAGCTCTGCAGGTTTTGACCCATTAAGGACTTAACAGTTTAAAGATAGGGCAGTGATCCTGGATGTGGCATACACCTCATCAGAGCTAACTTAACTTTTTTACATAGTAGAAAGGACCAAAAGCCATTTGCCTTGAGTTCGGCTTTAATGAATCACTGGTTACACAGGTCACTGTTTTCTTTATTACCCTTGGTAATGTCCCAAATGGGTCATAATACTAGGAAACTCACTAAAAAGATAAAAACGTAGACTGTAAATAGATGATCAGAACAATCTGCAATCCGTATTTTATTTATGGCCTCCTTAATATTGCTGGCTGTACTTAATGGGTTTAATGAGCAGAGTTTGGTTCCATCTGTGCGATCAGCTGAAATGAAAAAAGTGCCAGAGCTAGATCCATTTTAATTTGCTAGTTGCATGGGTACAGGATCCTCAGTCATTGCTTTCATTCTCTGAACATTTTTGTAAATGGCACTTGATCGTCTGTTCTGTTCTCTGGAGAGAGCTGAAAATGAGTGATGTGACTTAGTTTGATGAGCTTAAATAGGTGTATACCCAAATCAGTGATTAATGAGAGATTAATGATCCATTTTCTGCAAGAAAAGTGAGAAATTCGAGTAAATGATTTCTTGTCAAAGCACTCTAAGCCATTCTTATTATGATAAAAACAAAGGACCCATGTTTTCATACCACAAAAAGCCTGAGCAATTGTATCAGACAGTGATGTCAATTGTTCTACAAAGTGGAAACATTAAAATCTGTAAATGCTACCGATATTCTTATAATATGAAAAGGGTTTTCTATAAATAAAGCAAGAAGACCTCTCACGTGAAATACATTTTTCTTCTTAATACAGGTTAATGAATAACCAAAACAAAAATCACTGGCAAATACCTAGGGGTTACAGGTGCCTAAAATCAAGGGCATTGCTAGAATCGTGAAAGTATCTTAGGGGGGGTTTTTGGGAGAGAAAAGCTGTGCATGCCATGGGAAACATCTCAATGGGAGGCCACATCTCCCTGACCAGTAGGTGTGGTTTAAAGGGGCATTTTGTAATAGAACGTAAGCCTATTTGCTGTGTATACACTGTAGGGCAGCAACAACTAATCGATTAAATCGATAATAATCGATTGAGAATAGTTGGCAACTATTCTCATTACTGATTAGTTGGGTGATGGTGGTGAGGAGCAGAGCGAGAGTGTGAGTTTTTAATGCAACCAGTGGATTAATTGAAAAAATAATTGAGCAACCAATTGATTATAAAAATAATTGTTAGCCCTAATACACTGCACACTCACGCTGCAGTCCTTGTACCCTCAATGCTCCCAGTGTGCCACACAGAAAAGATCTGCAAGATTTTGGTGCTAGTTTAGGATGGGGGGTTATTCAAAGGATAATGGCACTAAAAGTACGTTTATCCTTTAACCATTTAATGACCGGGGAGGGCGGAAAACCGCACGATCACTTGAATGTAATTGCTGGCTGTTTACATTTTTGACAGTTTCCCCACTCGTGTGCACGCTGAGCGCCGCACACGAGCAGAGAGGCTAAGGGCTAAAGACGCCCACCCGCTTCTATAAGGTTCCCGTCCGGCCGTTTACCTACGGCCAGCAGACGGGAGGTGGTTAAAGTAGTATCAAACTCTTAAACTTTTTTTCACTAATATGAGCTTTCTTTTGCTATATTTGAAAGCACTCTGCCTAAATTCAAATCCTAATTATTAAAAAAAAAAAAATACTTATCTGGCCATCGCTATACTGCTCTTAGAATTGTTACCCTTTACAAGTTGTTTAGCAGTATCCCACACAAATACTTGCAAGTCAAAACACATGTTGACCGATCAATTCTTCTGTTTATCTTTCTGAAATTGTCTGAATGTAGAGAGAGATTGGATTGATGGAGTTTGACTTGTAACAGCTTTGTGTTCTATTGCTGACTAAAATCTGGAGAAGTTTTTAATAAATTTTAGTTCATAGTAGCCGGTTCTGTAGGAGGTTATTCTGCACACTTTTGCTAGTACGTATTAAATGTATTTTTACATATTTCTGTGACACTGTGTGTGTATATAATGATTCAAACAGGCCGTCCAACCTTTTGTGCTGACACTGGCAGCTGTGAGCGGGTGATTCCTGAGGGGCAGTTGTGTGCCAGGGTCTGTTACTATGGCAATACTCAGCTTAGTGGCCTCAGGAGCAGTAAGCCTAGTTCCCGAAAACTCTACATTCTCTCTCCAGTACCCTCTGCAACGCTGCATGAATACAGATAACCCCTCTTAGAGCCTTGCATACTCATAATTCTGTCATTTATCACAAAGCGATTTCTCTATATTGCGCAGACGTATTGTCTTTACATCACAGAAATGTCCACATACTTTGTAAGGTGGTCAAAATAATTTAAGGTATGATGGGAATTAATGCACATACCACTAATTGAATTCTAAAATATACAAATTAAAAAAAAAAATCAATGCCCTATGCAAAGGGATTTTAGTGAGAAGAATAGTAACTAAATGTTACTTGGGAGCAGGCCATTGCTACCGTTGCTGCTGCCAGAGTCTGAGGGGAACAGCACGGCCTCTGCTCTCACTCATCAAACCGGATGAAGGAGTGTATTCAGGGTGGCCACAAATGGTTGGGGGGAGTTCCACATTCACCTTTTAAAATGGGCATGAACTAGTTTTATGGATAATTTGCATCTACAATGCACCATATGAATCTTATGCAAGATATGCCTCCAGTATGCATGCAGTTCACAGTATGAAGCCAGCTGTTTCAATTGATTTTTGTCTTTTAAAAAAACCAAAACATTTTCTTCTTAACCCCTTTCTGTCTCCAGTTCCTATGTTAATGTTTCTCAGCACAATGTCATGTTGGCAAATATCCCATGGCAGAGCAAGTATTTTTTAAAGCTTGTCTAGCCTTTCTTGATTTCTTGTCATTCCTAATGGCTGGTGATGGGCATAGGCATCAACATAGTGATAGTCAATTAATAATGTGTGGGAGGCGATAGCAAACACCAGAAAGGGTCAGAGCTCTAACTTACAGAATGGTGTGGAAACTAAGTGTAACAGCAGGGACAGGGATGCTGCTGCAGGCATTTGCTTCATGATAGAGTTTTAGTTCTGTGTAGTCGCTATTGCCCCCTGTGACATGTGAAATAATCCCCAAGTGTCCTAATATATGTGCACTCCGAATGCCCAGGGAACTTACACTAATGTGGTTTTCAGGCACATTCAGTCTCAGGGTTGGATCTTAGACTGGGTACAGCCTAGCTGCTCCAGAAACACACCAAACAGGACACTTCTGTGTAGGTACAGCCATATTTTTCTTTTGGTTTATAATGTATGACTTAGAGAATTTTGCGATTACTACACAGCTAATTTTTTTAGCTTCAGGCATGCAATAGAAAACCGGTTGTACAAAGTACACCATGTTTGACTTGTTTGCCAGATAACTGAGATAACTGAGGCTCTCTGTGTATCTCCCAATTTGTCTCTAATCACTCCCAAGCAACCTGCTACCCTTCTAGTGAGAGGGTATAAAGGTTGTCATACAATGGGTCTTTATTAACAATGGGTCTTTATTAAAAATGGATCCCAGCTTACAAAAAAATAAACTTCATGGGTAAAACCCAAGTTTGGGAAAATTTAAGATAATGCATAAAACAGATCCCTTTAAAGTGTAACCTTTTTGGACCTCTCCAGCACCCAAAGGAACCTAAAGAAAAATAGACCGTTTAACAGCAACCGTGACAAATTCAGCAATAAGTGTGGGAAGTTATTTGCTAGAAAAATATGCCCTGATCTCGTTTTCATCAATGGTCACTATCATGTTATCTGGGGGTGAGCTGGAACATAGTCCTTGAGATACAACAGTGATGGTTTACGGAGTTCTGTTGCAGGCTATATAATGCCAGATGTCCCTGTCTGGACTTAGTATGATGTGAACCATGTTGCTAACATTGTCCTAGGACAACTGGAATATGTTCCACCCCCTAGGCAGATTACACAGGCCATTTCTTTCCTGGCAGCCACTAAGTGCCTAGGTACTGACAGGTTTACATCTAGGTTTTATAAGGTCATAAAGGACTCTTTCAGTTTTCCAGTTTTCCACCAAAGTATGCAAACCCGTATCCATTTTTTCAATCCCTTCTGAAGGAAATATCCAGGGCCAATATCTTGATTATTTTTAAGGTTGGTAAAGATTCCACAGTCTCTGACAGTTATCGCCTATATCCCTCATGAGGACCTAACATTATACATATTATGTAAAAGTGCTGCGTAAATTGTTGGAGCTATATAAATACCAATGATTAATAAATAAAATAATAGCCAACAGACTATTGCCCATAACACCTTTTTATGTCCCTGCAGTAGGTGGAATTCTATCATGTGACTGTGAGACTGCTTCAAAACATTTTGTCAATTTTTTTTTTTTAACAATGGGCTGTATCCAAATCTTAAGCCCCCTTAAGCCACCTCACTTGCTCCCCTACTTCTATTGAGGATCTATGTTGCTCTACATATAGACCACATTAGATTTTCTCCAGTCTCTTGGGGTAGGGTGCAATTGTGAGGAGAACTGACTGACATATACAGTATGGAAATAGGAAATAGATTTTCAGTAGAAAACGGAAATAAAACTTTAATTCTTAAACTATCAATTTCTTTTCACTTGCAAGAAGAAAAAAAAACCCTAAAACGTTAACTAGCCCATTACTAGTGTTCTGCCTTCTTGAACAGCATATACCCTAAACATGCTCATATGAGCTGGTGTGAAATGGGATTTATATTTGCATGTATTGTGAGTCTGCTTCCTATTAAAGCCTTTTTGGGACAAAATATTTACAGTTTAGATTAGCATCTTATTTTCCTATGTCCAACACTCAGGCCGGAAAAGGACATTTAATGCTCTGGTGAAGGGTGATCTCCTGCAATTGGAAATCACTTAATGCCCCTCTACTTAGGAACATCATTCAAAGAAATAAGGAGAATAGAGGATTTGGTTCTGTATAAATAAGTGAGGTCAATTACACATGCGTTGCCCTGTTAGGCTCTCCTGTTCCCCATCTCTGCTTCAGTTGGGCCCTCACAGGTCAGAACGTTCAAATATCCCGATACAAAAGCATAGCATAATATAAAATATATCAATGTAAAAGCATAGCATAACAGAACTGTCTGTTTTTTCTGTTTCCCACCTCTGTCATCTTCATAAATGTTTTCATGATCTGCCTTAATGGTTTAAAATTAGCAGATAAAATGTTATGCCTCCAATCTTGTTTATTATATGATAATATGTGGCGCTGTTGTAGCGTGTCTTGATTCGCTTTAGTATACCTTTGATGAATTTGTGCTGGGTTGAAATACAGGAAAAGATGCGTTAAAGCATGCAGAAATGCTCCAAAGTGCAAGAAAACAAGCACTAAAGCCCAAGTGAAAATACATGTGTTGAACACATCAGGGTGTATATGGGTCCTCAAGGGCCGCGTATAATAGCTCAGAGAAATCCTTTAATCGGCATGGATGTGGCCACTTCACCTTAATAATAATTTCATTTCAACACAGAACACCAATTACCAGTAATCCTTATTCACCCCTTCCATGTATGATTATTTGGAGGTCAGGATTAAAAAAAAAATAGGCTTCTGAACTGCTTTTAAAGCTGAAGCAGGATTAACTTTCAAATATAGAAATTGTGGAGCGTTTCTTTTAAAAAGTGAAATAGGAGGGAGAACTAAATTGTGGCATCAAAGGCAGGGGGGGCTGTACTTTTTCTGAAAGGTTTCCACTGTTGATTGATCAAAACTGCAGGATAAAAAGCATATCATTCATATGAAGATTTGTTCTGTAAGGCAACTCAGGAAAAAAATGGGTTAGCTGGGAAAAATTGGAACCTTTTGGCTTTGAAACAAGCTTTAGATGTCACTGCTTCTCAGTTGGGTATCTTCATGTATTGTTTGGCGTTTCATCTTTATCTGATACAGAAGGATGGAGCAGACAGGAATATATGGCAGTTGTCCTATTCTCAGCTGACCCCTTAAAGAAATCTTTTACTTGTTGGGGTTCCTTTCATCCTGTCGCTTTCATGCACTGTAAATTCAGCTTCCAATTTTATTTTCAATTTACTTCCCAAATGTTGCGTAGATTTCACTCTTTGACATTTAGGAAATTCAGCAATCTGGTCACTTGCAGGTATGGCTGCTTTTTCAACTTTACATTTCTAGCTTATTGTTTCCGTAAAGTATATGAACATGTGCTGTATTACATGTTTTTGTAAACTCGTAATAATATGTCACTTAAAAAGAGGAGGTTATATGAATGGTTTTTGCTCCATTTATTACTAGTTTCTATGTATTCCATTTTGGCTGCATAAGATAACAATTTAGCTATTTTCTGCAGTTTAACTCTTTCGCTGCCAATCCCTTGAACGCTTTACACCTCAGCTGGCCAGAACATTTTTGCAATTTTTTAAAGCAACCATAAGCTTATGCAGAAGGCTAAAAGTGACCGATGTCTTGCATACTGAGGTCGCCAGTTGCAAGCAGTTGTGCTCCGCCATATGTCATAAGTCGATGGCAGAGAAAGGGTT
Source organism: Nanorana parkeri (assembly GCF_000935625.1). Lineage (NCBI taxonomy): Eukaryota > Metazoa > Chordata > Amphibia > Anura > Dicroglossidae > Nanorana > Nanorana parkeri. The sequence continues at coordinate 243,831 of NW_017306803.1, forward strand.
AAAACCCAGACAGGCCCGAGCTCTACTAGGCACTCATCAGCAATCTATTGGTATATTACAAAATAAGTAACTGGTTCTGCACCATGTCCAACCAATACAAAGATGTGTTAATCAAGGCTGGAATTCTGAATGTATACCACACAACACGTATATCTCCTTCAGGCCTCATTTACACAGGCTTTAGCTTGTATGAAAACAGTGTTGGCAGCAACATTTGAGGAAGCTTTCGGCAACTTTCAAGCAGCATTTTCCTTTTAAATTAAATTTATTAAACATGCCTTAGTAACTTCAAATAAACAACATTATCAAAAGTGAAATGATTGAGAGTCATCAAAAAACATTGTAGTAAACTGTAAAAACAGGTAAAAACTACAGTCATCTCCACATTCCAAACATGAAAGGCATCAAGGTTTATAAACAAAAAAAAGAAACAAATGTGTAAAGAAGGAACCATAGAGAAGAATTAAATAAATGGAAGAGGAAACTAGAGAAGTGGAGAGAGAGGAGAAGAACAAAGAGGCAAAGAAAATCTATCTGTAGAGAGCGGCGCAAACCACTAGAAAGAGTCCAATACTCCTAGAGAGCAAGAACCTCCACTCTAAGAAATAGCCAATGAAAAATGTTAGCGTCTATAATCTCACATTTGAATCACTCAGACTTTCAGTATTGAAATGATCTTTAAAGGTCTGAGATTCTCACAAAATAATCCAGACCATCCACATTCTATGAAATCTATCCGTCTTATCTCCATCCATCACCACCCACACACACACACAATAGGTTGGACTTGATGGACATATGTCTTTATTCAACCTCGAATACTATGTAACTATGTAACATGGCCACCACAAGCAGCTTTTGTGAAGCCTTTCAAGAGCTCTTGTATTCCCAAGTGGGAGTGTTTTGTGCAGATCATAATGGGAATACTGTCTCTTTAAACAAGCTGCTAGCAGGCTTTCAACAAGCTTCAAGTTGTGCTGACATTTACCAAAGCCTGCTAGCATCTTGTTTAAAGTGACAGCCAGCAGTCCGGCTAAGTGTGTGTTTAGCATTCCCAAACTTAAAGTAGTATTAAAGGCAGGGCATTTTCTGCATGAAGGTAAAAAAAAAGCCCAGTACCTTTCTGTGTCCCTCGTCCCCCCACACTTACATGTCAGTGCCGCTTGTCACCGGTGCCGGTTCCCGAAGCAATCCTCCATTCCGAATTTCCTGGTTGCGGGGGAGGAGATTGAGGGCAGAAGTGCCATCAATCAACCTGTTGAGGAGAGAGGAGGGGCATGGCCTGCCGCAGGGCTGTGTCTCTTTATGGATGCACACAGCTACTGCGGGCACGGCTGGGAACATGCACGCGTGACTCCACAGCACCCACGTAGCTGCTGGAGGCACCGGGGCAGGGGAGACAGTGATGCGGGGACCCACTTGAAAATTAGGAATTAAAAAAAAAAAAAACACAGGATCTGCATCTCACACAGGTGTTCCCATTTGTGTACAGTTTTAAAAATTAAAGGATTATTGTCACTTTAAGCTAAATGGTACTTTTAAAACGTTTTAACAAAGCTTGCCAGAAGTGCTGCAAATGCTTTGTACATTCTTCTTATACAAGCTGAAGCCCCTGTGAAAAGCTGTCACTATTACCAAAAGCATGATTTAATGAATTATATTATACATAAAATTTATACCAATTTCACAGTCCTTAAACTCTCTCAAATTGGACCTTTTATTTTGAAAAGTTTTGCTATCTTATCGGGAACATCTACAAATGTAATCCAACAAGATGCCCCTCAGAAAGCAGGACCCATTTTGCTCAGGCATTATCAAGAGCTAGGCTGTGCACCAATAGGGCTAGCAAAGGTGACAACACTTGCAATGGTTTTACTGCAGAAGAAAGCATCGTTACCCTATCAAACGAAGTGCCCTTCCAATGTTCCTAATGACAGGATTAACATGTATTTACAAAGTTTTCCAGGGAGTACTTAGAAAAACGACGAGCCCAGTCTTACTGGTCTGGGCAGCCTGCATCACATATGTGATTTTATATTAGACCATAGTTCTACTTTAAAATAGATTTCTATTTTCAGATTATATTTTCTATACCAGAAGACCTTTGCACTTTAGATGTTAGTAAAGCCAAGCTGAATGTCTTATTAGAGTCCAAATACACTACAGGTATACCCAAAGTCATCCCTCTGTCTAAGTTTCTTCTTTATCATAACAAAAACAAATCTGTCTTTATAAGTCTTTTTTTGGTTTAAGCTCCTGAGCAACAGGAAGTGAGTTTACTGGTTTGCAGTAACTGGATGAGTATCTTGGTACATTTATTAAAAATAGGTACCTCAATTGCTTATGCCAGTGCAATGGTACCATGTCATTCAATAGAGTCTCCTAAGGTGAAACACTGTACTTTGGGTAGTTAAAATCTTCTGCTGGGCTAACACTATGCACTGTCATTCAATCCTATCTAGAGATTCCAAGTACCATTTTATACTCCAGACAAGTTCTCACAGCATTAAATGTAGAGCTTCCAAGTACCATTTTATACTCTAGACAAGTTCTCACAGGATTAAACTAGAGTGCACAGCACATGCGTAGACCTGACTGGGACAATTTTGATATCTTGTTGCATTGGGAATAGGTGCGTAGGAGACTAGAAGGTGCCACAAAATATATGGAATTGCACCAAAGTTATTACACTTTAACACAATAATCCAAGATGATTCCAGGATTCTTGGATGTAAGCCACCTGGCCAGGTATTTTATTTACATTTATTTTGTTTAATTGTTTTTGGACCATGTGGATTTTGAGCTAGTGTGATCCATTTGTTGTTATGTCAGTTTAATTATACTGTATATAAGCACTGCTGAGTTCTTTTGTATACAAACCGCTAAAGACAATGTAATACATTGACCTTCTCTTTGTTTCTGTTAACCAATTTGTCATTGTCAAAAGCCGTGAGATCATGACCTTGCCTTCTGACCTAGTCTTTTTTGCTATTAATATATTTAAGGCATGGGTTTTAGGATTGTTTAAGATTTGCCTTCCGCTGTTTTAGCTACTTGTTTTTCATTATACTGCTTTAATTGTTTTTTTTAACTCTCCAATGATAAATGTGCCAGCTCTTCTTTCCATTAAATATTTAGTTTTTTCATCATTTTTGCATAAGAATCCTTATTTTCAAGAAAGTGGAAACTATTTTTTAGCAGAGTCGAATATACGTAACAAAAATTAGTCGCATGGCGGAAATTACGATTTTATCCTTGTGTAAATCTTTTTGAATTGAGCCTTTTATGAGATATAGTAACTATTCCTGATCAAATCATGCGTTCAGTTAGACGTCTACCTCATGTGAAAAAAATTACAATTGCACACCAAAGTGATTTTGCTAATTGAACATGTTTAGGAGAAAATGATCATGTAATTAAATACTGAATAGCAAACATGATTTGTCCATTTTAGATGAAAGACTGTTTATATAAAGCTGTTTACATACAAGTGTATGTCTAAAACACATATGAAAAGAACCCGTGAGGGTAGTATATGCCACCGTGCTGTAATAAAGTCTGAATCTGTATGCCAGCTAGCCCTGAAATCTAAACCTTTGGGGGGGGGAGCAGCTCCCATGTTTGTTTCTAGCCTCACAGACTTGCTTTAAAAAATTCCCCAAAAAACTAATTAATTTACACGAAGTGTATTACTAATGTGCACTTGCATATCAGATAACCAGATTACAAAATGCAGCTATACAAGGGCCACACTGTTGTATGTATGCTGTCCTCATAGATCATGCTCTTGTCCCCTAAACCTCGCTGGGCACTGTAGTTCCACCAACTGGCTGCTACATCACTATAGGACACAATAATTAGGTAGCTGCTGGCCAGAGGGACAACAGAGCCTAGTGGGTGGCATGCTTGCAAGTGTCCTATAGCATGGGTCACCTAGCTGTGCCCCAATAAACACACTGCTCAACGGAAAGTAATACACTACTTGTCTTACATCTGGGGTGGGGAACCTTTTTCTGTTTTGCATCTGGGGTGAAGAACCTTTTTTTTTCTGCCAAGGGCCATTTGTATATAGATAACATCATTCATGGGAACTGAGGCCAGGCCGAATGGTTTTGCGGGCCTTAAATGGCCCGCAGGCCGGACGTTCCCCACCCCTGTCTTACATGGTGGCTGTGTTTGGATTTTAAAAAGTGATAGGGTCACTTTAAGACCTGCTTTAGCTTTTACATGTACTATTATGCGCCTGACATAAGTGACATGTATTTTTTGCTTTCGCTGTGTAACCTTTCACCCCACCATGTTCCATTTGCAGAGTGTAATTCCAGCTGCCAGGTGCAAACAAAATAACTGGTGTGTTTGTTCCAAGAGTGCTGAAGCCTGTACGTTCACAGCTGCAGGTCTTATAAATGGCACTGTCAGCCTGCACAGCCCAGATATTGGAAGCTTCCCAGGGCAGAAGAGGAGGGGGAGCCACTATCGATCACTGTGCATCAGTAGTGATCAATCTTGCCATCTTCACAGCTACGTCCCTTCCTGTCACTATTATTGATAGAACAGAAGCGATCCAACCAAGTTTGTTAATTTATTCTGTTTTGGCTCGTGTACGTGTTTGAATCCTATGCCGTCTTAATCAAAATAAACACCTAATGCATACAGATGTAAAAAAATAAATACAGGGAAGATATAAAGTCCTAAATCTGTGTCCATAATGGCTAAGGTTGTTATGCACACAGACGGGTGTCATCCTAGTGTGTGTATGTACCCTCCGCACTCCTCTCTTTCACGTACTGCTCACTAAAACACTTCAGCATAATAATATCCTCAACCTTAGCTATTCCGTAATGGAGCACTCTTGCTAATTTTTTATTAAAAAAGACGTCACCTAAACTTACCTCACCCTCGGAATGCAGCTCACCTGGCATAATAGTTTCCTCCCAGATCCAACGATCTTTTCTCCAACAAGGTCCCACCCAACTCTGTTTTACACTGCGCATGTTTGCCCCATTCATTCCTATGTGGCAGCCTCTAATGGACCACCAGAGTATGGCTTACCCATAAAAAAAAAAAAAAAGGGCCTATGGCATGCTTGTGCACTATGACGAGCACCAGCTGGGAGATTGTCTGAGGAAATATCACTGCATTGGGGCAAAAGGTAACTATATTAACCGAGAAAAGATAAAATGTGGGTTTTCTTTATTTGTAGAATAATGTAAAAGTAATTAAATTATGTGTGTTGTTTGTTGAATGGTAATTATGCGGAATTTTAACATATCAACCCAGTCAGCATATACTTTATTTGCTGCATTATCTTCAGAAGACTGGGCCTATGCAGCTCAGCCTGAATTAGTCCAGATGGCAGATGTGTATAAGGAATGCCCACTGGTTCTTCTCAGAAGGGTGACTTGCTGACTTTGTGAATGACCTTGTTTGCACCTTAACTTTTAATTTGCCTAATTAAGCCTGGGAACTGTGCTCATCTGTCTCCATTTTGTGTGTTCCCATTTTACTTCCCGTATTTATGTATTAGTCGTTTTTTGTTTTTTTTATAGTGCTAGTTACCTGTTGGGCATGGATGACATTAGCTTTTCTATTGATGGAGTTTGATGACACACTATGTCACGTAGGATGTGAGATAATATACAATGAGCTAAATCATGAGGATGCAGAGCCTGCCACCGTAATGGTCAATTTATCTGTCTCAGATCTAAGTCAATTCACTGTTTGTTTCTACTTGATTAAAGCTATTGTCTCATAATAACATTTATCATCTTCCTGGTGCCTAGATGTTTAGGCCCAAAGCAGTAGTTCTGATTGAAAAGACAACAATGGATTGAAGTGATCTTTCTAGAAAATAATCCATCTCAATCCCATAAAAAAAACAATAAAACTTGGAAGTATTTATCCAACAATAGGCAGTCAGATTTCTGCTTGGCAGAATTTAGTGGTGAGCCGTCTTCATGTCCTTTGCAGTGCCAGGATCTTCTGCAGTGTTTTTGGGTGCCTGACAGGTAGAAGCAATGCACACATGGTTTTCTCTAACAGTCAGCTTATAACAGTCTGTGTACTGCATATATGTGTATATCAAACCTAATTCTATGCCTCACAGAATACAATTTTCTTAATTCCATTCATAATATTCATTGAAACTTCCTGGAGATCCTATCAGCAGGAAAATGTATACAGTTAGTCATGATTCCACACATACTAATAAGAGATTCCGGCTTTATTTACGCTTTCAGTTTAACTCTAAACCACTCCACTTGCCATATTGAGGGTGGTTCACCTACTAGTTTCTTACTTTTTAATATTGTATAAACTTATAAAAGCTATATAAAATGTTATGTGCATCATCGACAGATGCTTTTATTCACAGTAGACCTTACCAGTTGCATGCATTTTTATAAAATTTTAGATTGTAAGCCCTCACGGGCAGGGCCCTCCTTACCATCTTGTCTTGAATTGTATTGTGACAGTAATGTCTTCTTTATATTGTAAAGCGCTGTGCAAACTATTGGCGCTATATAAATCCTGTATAATAATAATAAAAGCCCACTCCAAACCAAATAATAGGATTTTTGTCTTACCTGTAAAATCCGTTTCCTGGAGTACATCACAAGACACAGTTATTTCTTCAGTGGATGGGTTATCATTAGGTGATTGGACAATGGCAAATCAATCAAGGCTCTAAGAAAGCCTTGTATAACCCCTCCCGCTCTGCCTCAGTTTTGTAGCAAGGATTTTACAGGTAAGACAAAAATCCTGTTTTCTCTCCCGTTCATTGAAGGACACAGGTAACAGATCGGAGATCATGAATCATACATCAGAGGCAACACGGAAATGAATTCTTCTTCCAACGTATGAGAGATCCAAAAGCAGTCCCACAGAGGGACAGGCAACAGCAAATAACTAACCCCTACTATAACAGCAGGGGCCCACAAATCAGAGGGCCGCCTGAAGAACCATGTGGCCAAAGCTAGCATCTACAGAGTCAGAAACATCTACCTAGTAAAACTGCAAAAGTTTGAACAGAGAACCAGGTGGCAGACAGGATGCGTTCGACACAGAACATTCTGGGATGAAACTTCCTCACTTAGCACCAAGCAAAATAAACCTTCCAGGTGCGATTTGTAGATCTTGCAGAAGGTTAACTTCTTAGCTTTCAGAAGTGTAGGGATAACTGCTTCATAGAGGCCTCTGTCCTTTAAGACCTGGGCTTCAGCAACCAAGCTGTTACAGTCAGCAACCATGGAGCAGGGAAGAATACCAGTCTCAGCCGGTATTATTCATAAGCTGTTCCCACTGAACATTGTGGCGTACAGTCATGTGTCTCCTCATGCATGTGGTACCAAAATGATTGATAGTTTTACCATGCTTGATGCACTGCAGGCAGCAGCTGCAAACCACTATAGTACTTTCTGTAGCACATGTGTGAAACAAGGCTCCTGAGGCCTGCCAAGTGGAATTGGAGAGTCCAGTGGCCTGCCGACATGGATTATATTTTGAAAACTAGGCTGGGGAGATCAGTGTTTGCAAAAAGCACAAATGTGGCAAGGATCTTGTAAAACAAAGTATAACACATGAATTTCCAGCAGGCTGTAGATGAATGAAACAATATAGAGCTACAAAGTAAGTGTAGTTTGTGAACACTATGGACTATATAACATCTTTATAATGTGAATACGGAGCTCTTTAGCGTGGTAATATATAAATATTTTATATGGTTTTAAATAGAGCTGCAGCTAACAATTATTTTCATTAGTTAGTTAGTTTTCATTTCGATTAGTTAGCTGATTATTAAGTTTGAATAATCGGTTAATCAGATAAAAAATAAAATAAATTTAAAAAAATGGCTCCAGTGATGGGACTTCTATTTTGTATTGAGATTGCACTCCATCACAGGAGCAAGAATGGAGCGGTGGAAGTAAAAAAGAAAAAAATAATTTGCAGAATGGCACCAGCTAAAGAGGACTCCAAAACCCAGCAATAGTACATTATAGCTGGCGGTATTCTGTTTTGCGCTGAGGTGCGGAGCATGGATGCGGGTGGGTCTGGCAGCGGCAAACGTGAGGTGGGGAGGAGGTGTGGCGCGCAGCGTGTGTGGAGCCGTGAACAGGGCCAACCAATCAGAAGCCGATTAATCGATTATTGAAAAAGTTGACAACTTTTTCAATAATCGATTATGTTGATTAGTTGTTGCAGCCCTAGTTTTAAATGTGTGAAGAGATTTCTGTAGTGTTTATTTTGATTATTAAAGAATTTATGCGCAAGATATATTGTAAAGGATTATCTCCAAGTAGTAACGAAACGGGTATAAAGTGTTTGAAAGCAGTAAAAGTTCTTTAAAAACAAGCCCTCATTCACCTCTGTAGTTATTGGCATTATAAAGAAATGAATCTAAGAGTTTACAACAGCAGCACTGAAATCACAACCTCTCTCCCCTTTAGGCCCCATTCACACTGAGCGATTCGCAAATCGCGCGTTTGGCGCGCGATTTGCATTTTGCGCGATATCGCGCAAATGGTTGCATTGAGCAACCTAGAATCGCGGCAAAATCCGCTCCAAAAAGGGTGCTGCTGTAGCGACGCACGACTAGCGACGGACAGAGCCCCATTGGATTGCATTGGAGAGCGATATCGCGCTGTAAATAGCCATGATATCGCGGGAATTACCGCGCGTTAAATTGCTCAGTGTGAATGGGGCCTTACTTTGTATTGAGAGTAGATATTGGCACCCTGTCAGCCCTCTGATGTAAACACACAATAGGGGTAGCTAAACTGTTAGAACTTACTGAAACATTGGAGTCTTTGTTGTGATATTTTAGAGTGAATTACGTCAGAGTACATGCAGCTAAGGAGGTCAGTGATGGCTTGTTTTAAAGCTATTTTACTGCTTGTGAACAATATGTCAATACTTTAAAGTCCATAATCTGGGTGGAGGTGCACTTTAAGGCCTACTCTAGTTCTAGGTGCCTTTGTGCCATTTACATCTTACTTTGGCAACCTAAGCATTTTGCACGTCATAGAAAGCGGTACTGATCTTTTTAAGATTGGTGCAGGATGCAGAGTTAACCACCATTACAAAATTCCTTAAAGCCTTTAAAATATGTTTTACCTTTCCACTCTCTTTTCTTTGCACCCCTTGAATTTGATCAAATACTGCATTTTAATGTAACATTGTTGACGCTTGTTTTAGTAAAGTGCATTCATAAGTCAGAGATGAACATATGATCTGTGGTCCTGATCATGCGATTACGGGTCTGCAGTTAAGATCCGAAGACTTGATGTAATTGCTTGTTCTTCCAAAACATGTGGAAAATTGCTTTGACATTACTTCAGGACATTTACTTTTAGGACTTGCGGGTTGGTGGTTTGTAAAATGTTTGGAGTGCCACCAACTGATTCAAACGTTGTGCTGGATTTTTACCTTTCCAATCGCTTTAAAATACTACATAGAGATTGTCTCCTGTATATGTGTTTGTCATTTGGCAGTGTGAATCTAAATCATGAAGATTTTAGCAGGGCCACATCCCCTTCAAAATCTAAGAACTGACAAAACTATAGGGAGCTAAAACACTTCTGACTCTTGTCGGACTGATACTCTGGATAACTTTCTATGATCCAGGTTGTTGCCAACTAATGATTGTAGACTTAAAAATTAATGTATTATGGACACAATGCAAAACAATTCTGAGACTGCAGTTCTGTGACAAGGTGTTTTGGCTTTATGTAAGCAGGTGAGTATAAGAGTTATGCATGACAAGCCCACCTGCTCACACCTTTTAACTAACTATTTTTTATTTTGATATGGCCGCAGTTGTCTTTTTATATGTACAATAGAGGATTCATGGGACCTTGTCTCTGTCATTTAGGTTTTCTTTGTAGAAGGACAGTGACATAGAGGCTGACAATGCACTATTTAATATTCAAATGGGGTCATATTGTGACTAACCACCCTGAGCAGGTCACACTTCTCGTTCTAATCTGGTTATACATTCTCCTTTATATTAATCCACAGTTATCCTGTGGGAGAGCCTACCCTGCTGTGACAATCTGTTCTATTTTTATCCAGTCAGAAACGTCCTTCCACTAAATAGTTTGTTGGTAAATTTAAAGCAGATTGTGCGATCAGATTGTAATGTTTGTTACCAGCTTCAGGTGTCTATTGATAGAGATGGATTGAGAAGTAGATAGGCAGGGCTTTCTCCTGCAGATGAACTTCAAACTAGTACCAGTTAACCCCTTTCCACACACAATCAGTATATTAACATCTCCCGGCGTGATGCCTCATACTTCCTTAGAAGAGCACAGCTGTTGGTTCTCTGTTCTAGCCTATAGTGACAGCTGGGTTTTTCATTGACGATCAGGAACCAATCAAAGTGGTTCGCTTTCATATCATCAGCATGAGAGCACTGAATAGTAGAGCTGCAGCTAACGATTATTTTCAAAATCGATTAGTTAGCCGATTATTAAGTTCGATTAATCGGTTAATCGGATAAACAATAAAATACATTTTAAAAAATGGCTCCAGTGATGGGACTACTAGTTTGTATTGAGATTGTAGTCCATCACAGGAGCAAGCTTGGAGCGGTGGAAGTAAAAAATAAAAAAAATAGAGTGGTGTGCAATATAGTGAAATGGAAAGTGTAAAATTATACAGCAATGAATGCAGAATGGCACCGACTACAGAGGACTACAAATCCCAGCAATAGTACATTATAGCTGGTGGTATTCTGCATTGCGCTGTATAATGCATTATTGCTGGGATTTGTAGTCCTCTATACATCGCAATGCAGAATACCACCAGCTATATAGGAAGGTGCTCAAATAAGTCAAATGAGATAAATTAACTGACCAATGCTGACTGGGTATCATGTCTCCTGGTCATAAAAGGGTTACATTACCAGTGCAGCTTGTAGTTGCTGGTTACATGTAACTGTTTTTGTTCTATATTGTGGAAGGCATTCACTGCTTATCCAAACTGCTCCCTACGCTCCAAATTATGAGCTGAACAAGCTGCTGGAATAAGAAGTGAAACATCTTCAACATTGCAGAACAAAGTCAGATGAATAGAACCAACTACTAGCTATACCATTAGCTGGATAAATGTGTCCTAGATAGAAAAGGGCTCAGGACCTCTGGAAAACGCTCGCTGTTCAGAAATACTTTTTGTGTCAGGTTCAAGTTGTGAAAATAATGGATTGGAAAGGTGTGTTTAATATAAAAATGTATTCTAATAAACTCAATTTCCCAGTTTTTAGGTTGTATTTAAACTCAGAAATTAAGAACTTTTTTTCCCCCTAACCAGATGTGGATTATCCTTTACGGAAAGACAATGTTTTGTCAGAAGGGACCACTCTAGAGGCTCTGCTACGAGGTGATGGACTAGAAAAGAAAGATATCAGAGATGAGGATAGTCTACAAGAAATCCAGGTAAGTTTCTTATACAATAAGGAGGGAATTGTGTGGATATTGAAACCACGGTGGGATAACTGGCAGCCATCTGGCAGAAATGCAGCCTGCAGTGGGGAGCCCCGCTTGCCCGAAGCAGGGCTAAATGTAGAAAAAGACCACTCGCCTGCTCTCTGCTCCTTCCCGGGCCTCTGCAACAACATCTGGCGTTGCGGCAGGAGAACTGACACTGCTTTGCTAGGAGGAGACTGAGGAGCATCTTGCCTAGCACAGCAGAAGGCACGCAGCAACCCAATTTAACAGGAGGTTGCGACCCGCTTTTGGGTGGGACCCACAGGTTAAGAACCATTGATTTAGAGAGAGATTTATTCCTTAATACTTAGAGGTTGGTCTTCAATAGTGATAATAGGAAATAGAAAAGGATTTTGCTGCGATAGCAACAATCCTATTTTTCCTTTTAGTGATCTTTACCTTTTCCCTGTCTTTTGCTCCGGTCTTCCTGATTTATTCTTTTGAGAAAACTGATTTAGGTCCAGTCGTATCTTTGTATCCCTCTGCTATAAAATATTTTTACCCTTTTTACCAGTTTTGTGTCTCGTGTATAGAGCACAACATTTTTTTTTTTTATTAAAAAGAAAGGTAGATGTGAACCCCTAATTAAATGACATTTAGTGGGGGAGCTGAGTATTGCAGCAGAAGCTGCCTTTTATTTCTTGGGACACCTTGGGCACTTTATTGCACAATTTTTCGTTGAGTTCTGCAGTGAAGCCTTTGGGACTTTAGTGATTGGGTTTACATGTACCTAAAGCTTCGACTATTAATTGGGCTGTTCGTGCTACAGAATATATGTGACTTTTTGGATCTTTGTCTTTGATATTGTTATAGTTTTGTGGTGAGCATAACTTTGTGAGATGAAGAAATAGTTTTAACCTAGTTGAGGAAAAAAAAGGTACCCCAGAAACACAAAAAAAGGCTTTATTTTGAATCAATGAATTGTTTACTTGCATGTAAAAATGATAATAGTTACACCTGGCCAAACTCATACTCATAGTACCTTTTATGTATCAAGTTATGAGTAGAAAGAAACCTGTTGGAGAATTGGGGTATTTGCATAAACAATCCAAAATACTAATCGGGAAATTTTCCATTCTGCAACTCTTTAATCTCCTTTCCCAGATTTGTCATTTTGCTAAGATGTCGTTTTTATCTGAAATATTTTACACCTATTTTATTGATGTGATTTGTTTCGGAGTGTAACACTTCATTTTTTTGCCCCCCAGAGAGTTCTAGAAAATGATGAAAATGATGACGCAAATGGTGATGACGACCTTGATGAAGAAGTTCCTAAAAGAAAATACCGGAGCAGGGGGCGGGTAAGGAAGCTGTTGGTTTACTAAAGCACTTGGAATACAGTGATGACTACGGTCTTGCATATTCATATTTCATAGTGAAGCACAGAAGGCTTGTCCCACAAAATGATTTGTCAGCTCTCTTACCCAAGCACAAATATGTTCATTGCTTTTGTGCTGAATTCACATTTGCTGTTTATGAAGTATAACGACTCAACTGTTGTATAATCTAAAGCAGTGGTCCCCCACCCCCGGGCTGCGGACCGGTACCGGGCCGCTGGGCCCCGCACTGCCGACGGGCTTCACAGTGAGGGGGCGGGTCCTGTGACTCACCTCCCCTCCCGGCCGCGTCCATAGTAACAGGCGGCGGGAGGGGAGGTGAGTCACAGGAGG
>NW_017306803.1:257028-263337 GCF_000935625.1 Nanorana parkeri
TCCCCCCCTCAGCGGGCCACTGTAAAATTATCAAACGTTGACCGGTCCGCGGCGATAAAAAGGTTGGGGAGCACTGATCTAAGGGACTGCTCCAGACAAAATGTAATTTCTTTGAATTTTTAATGCAATCAACTTTGTTTTGGTCTTTTAACTGCCTCCGGGCCGGCCCGTAGAAAAACGGCCGGCCCAGAGCTCTCTAGATCTGAGCGGGCGTCTTTAGACGTCCGCTCAGACACGCCCCCTCGCGCGCGGGAAATTGCCGTTTTTTAAAAACAGGCAGCGATGCCTGTTACCATACAAGCGATCCGCCGGCTTTAGAGCCGGCAGGTTTAGTGGGGACGACAAAATTTAAGTTACACATTAAAACAATTTGTATTTTTTTAAATTGTTTTTTAAGTCCCCACCCATACATACATACATACATACATACATCGGGGGCGCATACGTGCAAAAAAACCGATTGCGCCCATTACGCCGCACATGTTACATATCGCCTCGAACGTCCGAGTGAGAGCAATAAGTCTAGGGCCATCAATCACTGATAACACTAAACTGATGAGCGGTAAAAGCTTTTAAAGCGTCGCCCATGGCCAATTTTGGGTATGCTAGTTTTCTGCGATTTCGCGGGTGCGCGCAATTTTAAAGGTTGACATGTTTGGTGTCTATTTACCCGATGTGACCCCGTCTTTTATATTTTACCAAAAAACTGGGTAATAATAAATGTTTCCTAACATAATGTAAAAAAAACCTTTTTTTTCCAGTAATTTTTCCTAATTATAATAAAAAATAAAACCTGCAGTGGTGATTAAATACCACCAAAAGAAAGCTCTATCTGTCCCCAAAAATGGTATAAAATTCATTTCAGTACAGCGCTGCATGACGGAATAAACGTCAGTCAAAGTATCGCAGCGCTGAACACTGAAAAATGGCCTGGCCAGGAAGGGGGTCTAAACACCTGGTCTTGAAGTGGTTAAAGACAAACTCTGGGTACCTGTAAGTTAGCTTCATAACTAGTTTTTAATACCATATTGGTTGATCTGATTACGTTTCATTCAGAGCTTTATAATCTGTCCAACCTGTATTTACCCTTTACCAGTGGTGTCTGCAGGGACTGTTACCTGATCTAATGGCAAACAGCCAGCTTGGGCAACTCTCGATTCATGTCTATGGTTAACTTTAGCAAGCAAAATAGACTTTGGCTTACAGGAAAGATGTGATCGTGTGTGAGCGATTAAGATTTTGGCAGCACAGTTGTATAAAGCAATGATGGCAGAAACCCGTAAGCAACTAAAAAGGCCTGGACCCTGAATCAGTGAGATACATATGTAGAAAAGGAGGCAACTCTAAAGGCCAGAGGTCCAGTATACAATTTCACTGGTCCATGCAGAATGTGATATCAATCCTTTGATTGACTCCATGATGTATGTAACATATCCATGGCTATCAAAGAGTAAGCAAGCCTATGAAGGCAATAGCTGCTGTAAACTTGTTTTCATTTTAATTGGTTAAAGATATGGGGCGTGTATGACTTACACACAAAAAGTTTTCTGTATCTCGTATGCCCAGAGCCACTCCTGAGAACTGCGGTATGTCTCAGAAATAATGACGTTGGCTCATGTATAAATGAAGTCAGTGCTTGCAGACTTCTTTCATAAATATATTGTTATCAAGTAATTTGAACCAAGACTAGTCACAGAATACAGTTATCATTTGTATCTACAGAAACACTGCTCAAACTAGGGGAAACACTATGCTGTTATGGTCTAAAATAGACTTGCCGTGTCTTGTATATACAGTCACAGGAGGGAAATCTCTGCACCCTTGTGACAGGAAGAAAGTAAAATACAACAATTTGAGCTTAAAGGAGAACTATGGGGTCAGTGTTTTTCCCCATAGTTCTCCTTAGGGTAACGGGAGGACACAAACTAGCATCCTCCCGTTACCCTAAGCTCAGTATACCGTGAGCTACAGCTCGCGGTATACTGAGACGCCGGAGCGGATCACGTCTTAGATGACGGGATCCGCCCAGCTGCGTGAGTGACAGCTGGCTCTGCCTATCTAGAGGCAGAGCCAGCTGTACCCGCCCCCTCCCCCGTCCGTTCCGCCAGACAGCGCTGGCAGATCGGAGCGGGGAATCCAGCCCCTCCCCCTGTCACGGCAGAGAGCGTGACAGGATCGAGAGGCGAGCGAACCCGGTATGTGTTCGCTCACCTCCCGATCTACTGAGCCAACCTATGACAGTCTCATTGTCACAGGTCGGCTAGAACTATGAGGTGAGTGAAAAGCACTCACCTCCTAGTTCTCCTTTAAGAGTACATTAAAAACCAATGTGAAACACCATGACACGGTGTAATATGTTCTGTGTTGTTCTTCCTAGGTTCTATTTACCTCATTTTAAGACCTGCTAAGGACCAGATGACTTTTATTACGTCCTGATACATGAAACCATGGAATTCACAGGGTGTGCTTTATTTTTCACACAATTGTATCTGTGTCTATAGTTTTTGCGGGTGTCAGATTCCTGTCTTCGTGTGGGTTTCAGCTTCCACTGTCTGCTGCTCCCGAGTCACACTTCCTTTCTGCTTCAGGACTGTATAATATTTGAACACTGAAACTGAGCTACAGCAGCAGTAAGGATTGGCCAGAATATGTGACTACAAAAGCCACGCTCCTCAGCGTTGTACTTAGAGGTGCTTATAGAGTAGTGATAGTCCCCACCACTGCTGCTGCCAGGTCCTCTGTGCAAGAGTAATGCAATCAACCTTGTTTTGTCTTATATGTCACAAGGCTAAGTGTGGGACTCCCACTCAGAGGAGTTATTAAAGTGGGGTCTGGTGACAGGGTATCTTTAAAATGTATTTCCACTTTTGCAGTAAAATTTTAGAAAACTCCACTATATGTTTGTGTTCCCATTCACACAGCATACCAAAAAATAATAAAAATGTCTTCCTCTATTAGCTGTTTCTTTGGTGAAGGCCTTTCTGCATTTTCCAAGCTAGTTTCAGAGTAACACTATTGTGTCAGACTGAGCTCCCTCTCATTAAACTGACACAACTCAGGAGCTACATTTAAAAATACATTCAGGCACCTTTATATATTAACAAAATGTATCTTATTTGGGTATCACTCGGCTGTAGATCCTCCAATCATCTCTGCATTGGTGCTGACACTGTCCTTCCTTCTGGAGGGTGACTACTTTTCTTCCCCATGGTCCCTGTGTGTGTTGTAAAGTAGTCACTGCTCCAAGCTCACTCCTGTGATGGACTACAATACTCAATACAAATTGGTAAGCTGAATGTGAGATTGTAGTCCATCACGGGAGCGAGCTTGGAGATTTGAGGATCTACAGCTGAGTGATACACAAATACGCGCAGTTGCATGAATGGTCCCCCATAGCAATGTATGGGATTCTTCATGGTGGCTGAACCGCCCTGGTGTGAACAGGGCCTAAGTCATGGTCAACGTCTAGCCTACCACTCTACATAGGAATTGTAACCACTTTCATACTGATGCTATTGCAGCTGCCAGTGTTTAAAGTAAAACCTTGTATTATGTTTTTCAGAATGTTATTTTTATTGCAGGGCCCAAGTAGGTGGAATATACGTACAGGGCCCAAGTAGGTGGAATATACGTAAACACATAATACAGTTGTTACATAGTGCAAATATCAGTGCTTCCAGTTGCAATGTCAGATACGTAATATATACTGAGGTGAAACTACATAATTCAGCACCCCAAAAGTAACCATCCATAGCTCACCTTTGCGTACCCCCAGCCACAGCTTATCTCTGCCCTCCATTTCCAGATCTCAATTTCTCAACCACAGCACTCACCTTACAGCACTCACCTCGGCACCTCTCTATTCAGCCACAGCTCTCATGGCAGCACCTCCATCCAATCCACCTCTACAACCCCCATCTACAGCACTCACCCCACCTCTGCACTTGGCAACTCCCCCACCACAGCATGAACCTCTGCACCCAGCACCCCTCTACCCACTGCTCCACACCCTAAACCCTGTCCAGGGCTCACCACTAGGGATGCACAGATACTTTGAGTACCAGTGCAGATACTTGGCATTTTCATGAGAACTACCAGGGTTACATTGGTTGCAGCTGGGACTTGGCTCTGGAGCTCCACCACTGTCCTGAAATCATTAGTCTGTATTGTTTTAGAAAAACTGTCACATGACAATAAACAAAAATGTATCAGTACTCGTACTTGTAAGTACTCGGCAAGTACCAGTACTCGTACTCACAAAACTGGTATCTGTGCATCCCTTTATTTATAAAAACAAAATCGTACATTAAAACAGAGATGTACAAATCCCAGGAGCTCCGTGTGCTCCTTACAAATGACAGCTGCCTCCTAATTTTTAATTTTTCTCTAGTGTAGTCTTGGAGCTCAAAAGTATCGGAACATGTACTCGTACTTGTACCGAGTACTGTACTTGGTATCTGTGCAACCCTACTCACCACTCATCTTCTACTAAAGGGAGGAACTGACAGCAGCTGGCAAGGAACCATTATGTTCTCCTCTTTCAGGCACTCAGTGCTCCAAGCCCCCCTCTCGAGAGGTCTGGGTGCCTGTCACTAGTAACACTCCTGGTTAGCCCTCCAACTAATATCAAAATAACACATTGAATAAGGCCACAACTGTGCTGTGTTTTTTCTAAAAATGAAACATTCAGCAAAATGTTCTCTCAATTTTAGGCTCGTGGTGGAAGGAGGAGGAATGATACATCATTTGATGAGCATGACAAACCTTACGTATGCGACAGTAAGTAGCGCTCCATTATTCTGCTTCTTTGTGCTAGAACTTTGTTCCTAAGTGCCCAGCTTATTACCCATCAGTAGGAGTCACAGCCTTGTCATTTTCTATGTTGTTTTTGCTTTAGCTTTGCCGCTTTACTTGGTTGCCTGCTAGCTTCTTCTTGCCTTTGTACTGGAGCTTTGCTTAGACATGCACTTTGCAAGTATAACAATGTCTGGATTGCATGTGGCTTCCCTGCAACAAAACATTGCTGTGAAAATCAGCAAACAAAACCAGTATTGGCAATACACAGTTTAGGGGATCTTTACATATGAAAAAAATACAAAATCATTGCAAATACTTTGATTTGTACCAATTAACGAGAAATACTTTGGCTGCCATAGTTGCCCAATTGTCATGCTGATCCATTGACTTTGATACTTAACGAGTATCTGGCCTGGATCAAGTATGCAGAGCAGGAGTTCTGGTTCCACTGTGACCCCAACAAGCTGCATGCTTGTCTGTGGTCAGCGACTTTAAAGGTTCTATTTATAAAACTTTGCACACAAGATTCATACACAGTTTCTCATTTGAATGCTATAACATAGCACAATGTTCCAAAACAAAGATATACAGAGGACAGGAAGGCAAGACTCGACGCTAGGAGGCGTATTTAAGAGCAGCACCCTATCCCTGGGCCACATCCCTACAAGGGAGAGAACCATCTAAGGAAAAGGTGGAACCAAGGAGAGATTATCCATTCATAATATCTGCCTGGTGATAAAGGTTGGCTGGAATGGAGCTAGACATTTGTGTGTTTACAGCTGTGGAAAGGTCATAAACACCCTACAGAACAACTTGGTTCATTTATGCTATATACAGTATATGAATGACACACATACCCAGAAGACAAGTTATTTATACAGACACATATCTTTCTCACAATCTCAAGTTAACAGCAGTGATAACTATAAAAAAAAAAAAAAAGCAACAGAATTTTTGTACTTGTTGTACAATCCATTTTCTTGGGAGTTCACTAGGGACACAAGGTTCAGTTATTCAGAATCAATTGGGTTATACTACCGGCTACAGGAGGAAATGGACACTGGCAAACAAAGCCATTGGCCAGCTATGTATAACCCCTCCCACTCCAGTTTTGTAGAAAGCGATATTGGGAATGGATCACAAACACAGACGGTTGGGACCTGTGTCCTTTAATGAGCTCTAAGAAATAGATTTTACGGTAAGTATAAAAATGTTGTTTGTTAAAGGAGAACTATGGGGTTAAGGCTTTTCCCCATAGTTCTCCTTAGGGTAAACTTTAAGGGACACAGAATTTAGCTATTCAGAGACAATTGGGACGTCCAAAAGCAGGTAACAAAACACCAACAGGCCTACATAAAATATAATAGGACTGAGGCAGCCTGCAGCTCAAAGAGCTGCCTGAAGCTGAGGCCTGAACATCCACCTAGTAAAATGTAAGAGAACTTGTGAACCCCGGTGGAAGGCTCGCAAAACACCCAGGTTTTAAAGATGGAAAAATTCTGAAGCGATTTA
>NW_017306803.1:263440-271520 GCF_000935625.1 Nanorana parkeri
TAAACCCATGTACTGTTTGGTTGATGGGTTAGTAGATAGTGTAAAGTCTGTAACAATCATAAAATTCACAAAAACATCTGTGAGGATCCAACACAAAAAGGAGGATCCCCAGGTTCCAAATCCCAGTACACATCCACCACTGTGCTGCCCTTTCTTGATGGACTACCATCAAGGGGCAAATTTCAGCCTATTCTATACTATTCCAAAGACCACCAGCCTCTCATTCTTTATTTAAGAAGTTTGCATTGGGTCTCTCATGTAGCTACTCCTGTTGAGTCACCTGTGATGTGGTGGGATTTGAATCTGGTTCTCTCAGCTCTTCAAAAACTGCCTTTTGAACCCATCAGCAATATTCTCTTTTCTACTCTAACCCACCAGGTTACTGTAAGTGTTGGCATCATGGTCACCTCTGCGAGGTGTGTGTCTGAGGTGACAGCCCTATCTTACAAACAAACCTACCTGGTCTCATACAAGAATAAAGTGGTGTTGAGGCTTAGAGCCTCATTTCTTCCTAAGGTTTCCACCTTTCACCTCTGTCCAGCTCCAGTACATTGGAATTTCCACTGCCTTGATGTAGTTAGTGCTCTCTGGGTTTACTTCTGAAGCCACTGCTCACACTAGGAAGACTCTTTTAAAGTCTAAAGTAGGCTATACACACACATCTCATTTCGGCTGGTTCATTAAGAACCGTCTGAAAATCAGTGTGTGGGTGCCGCTGTCGGCACCCTTCCTACCGGCATCCCTCTATCAGCTGATCGAAGGAGCATGTCAGAAAATTCTTGACTGAACAGAGTGAGGAAGCCAATCAGGTGCTATCTCTGCGCAGGTATGCTGACAGCGCCCGTAGACAGAATACAAAAGAAAACAGCAGAAGATTCCTCGATTAGCGCTCCTAAGCATTGATGGAGGAATCAGTGATTTTTTTTTTCTCATTCAGCCTGCAGGCTGAACGAAGAAACTGTGTGTTTATCCCCAAGTTTAGATGGAGGGCCCCACTATTTCTACAAAGACCATTGTACAAGCTTCTAATCCTAAAGACAAGGTTTCACCTTCTCCTGTCAGAGTGCACACTACTACATCTGCAAGGGGTTTTTGGCATCAGGATATAAAAAGTCTACACCCCCCTGTAAAAATACCGGGTTTTCGAGATGTAAAAAAGATAAATCACTTCAGAGTTTTTTCCACCTTTAATGTGACCTAAAATCTGAAAACTAAAATTGTTTGGTGGGAGGGGAATAAATGATGCGGCTGCATAAGTGTACACACCCCTTATAATTATGGATATGTGTTCAGAATTAACCTGAGGTTAACCACATTCAAACTGATGTTAAACAGTAGTCAGTACCTACCTGCCACCAATTAAAGTGACTCTGATTAAGCCCATAAGTTCAGCTATTGTAGTCGGATTTTTTTGACTGTTAAAGTTGGCCTTACACCTTTTTTTCTATGGTCAGATGGAAAAAGTGCAACAGATTCCTCCATCTATACTAAACTGTGCCTACATCCAATCAGATTGTTCAGGTATTTTGAGAGCCAGCGGGGCCGGCTAGCAAGATACTGAAGCTTGGCCCAGTGGGAGATTTCTCCATCCACACAGTTTAGCGTAGATGGAGAAATCTGTTGCACATTTACCATCTGACCATAGAAAATCTGCAGATAATTTATAGGTGTATGGCCAGCTTTACTCAGTTGCTTCTTACAGCAAAAGTCAAGGTTCACAAAGATTTTACAAAGCATCAAAGGGATCTCATTGTAGCAAGCTATCAGTCAGGACAAGGGTACAAAAAAAAGTTTCCAAGGCATCAGTCATCAACAGGTGGAAAAAATATGGCACAGCAGCGACATTACCAAAACAAGGACATTCCTCTAAAATAGATTTTTTTTAAAAAGGAGGAAAACCGGTCTAGGAGGCTGCCAAGAGGCCTTCAGCAACATTAACAGCTGCAGAAAATGTCTGGCAAGTACTGGTTGTGTACTACATGTGACAATCTCCTGTATTCTTCATATGTCTGGACTGTGGGATAGGGTGTCAAGACGGAAGCATTTTCTTACTACATTTTGGAAGAACCTACATCAAGTCTGACAAAATCATGTGGAAAAATGTCTTCTGGTCTGATGAGCAAGACTGCACTTTTTGTGGCCATAATTGCCAAGTATGTTTGGAGCAAAAATAACAGAGCATCACTAAAAGAGCACCATACCCACAGTGAAGCAGCATTATGCTTTAGGGGCTGTTTTTCTTCAGCTGGAACTGGGGGTTTAGTCAAGGTGTGTGTGTGTGTGTGTGTGTGTGTGTGTGTGTGTGGGGTGGGGGCACTTATGAATAGTTCCAAATATCAGTCAGTTTTGGCAAAAAAAACATCCGGCCTCTGCAAAAATGCTGAAGATGAAGAGGAATGTCCCCTTCAGCACAACGGCCCAATGCATACCTCCAAATCAACAAAAAAAATGGCTTCATGAGAAGATGATCAAAGTTTTGGAATGGCCCAGCCTGACCAGAAGTGGGCTATGCACAGGAGATGTCTGACAGATTTGGAGCGCTTTTGCAAGGAAGAGTGGGCAAAGATACTTATTGCAAGATGCACCATGCTGATAGACTCGTACCCCCAAAGACTGAATGCTGTCACTAAAAATGCTTCAAATTAAGTATTATTTTAGGGTGTGCGTTTTTATGCAACAACATCCACAACTAAGTGGCTAGCAAGGACAGCTGCATCCTTAGACTTAAGCCTAGTCCATTTCCTTAAGGTTTGATAATGGACATCATGATGATGGCAGGTTGCATGGCTGAGCCTGCCAAATAAAACAAGGAGGTACAATCAGTGTTTTTTAAAGGCATGGATATAGCCGGATCCATGGGAGTGACAGCGCACTTCTTAACAAAGTCTTGTCACACAGATATTGGTAAGTAAAACATTTTAGGAGTGAATAACTTATCAGGGTTTGTCCAGTCTCTATACAGAGCAGGTTCAATTCACTTGTTTTGATAGTCTCGGAACCTCTCGGGCATCTCAGACTAGCAACAACACTAGTACCAGCCTCAAGCTTTTGCAATTTTACGCTGACTCTTCTATTTTTCTCCATACAATCAAGCATAGGGGTAGAGAATTACTCCCTGGATATGGCAGAGGAGGGGGCCACACCTTATGGAGCTAAGGGAGACTCTGAGTAGTGTGTGGACTTAGACAGCCTGGATAGTTGTCTCCTGCTTGTTTCAATTCACCTTGGGAGGAACACTGCAGGCTGCCCTGGAACTGTTATTGGATCGTGAGCTGGAGAGATCTGAAGGAGCAGGACTTCACCCCTTGCACTTGGGATCCAACATGTTGCACTGCTAGACTGAGGCAGCTTAATTAAGGGCACCAAGCAAAAATCGTGGGTACTCACAAACCAGCTGCTGAGGTTTAATGGTCAGAGGTTACTATGTCAATGTACTGTAGGCAGTAAACAAGGACTATTCTAGATGAAAAGTCCCAGTCCATTGCAAATAGGAAGAAACTACCTAATGCTGAAAAGGTGGAACAGACTAAACTGTAGCTTGTGATGCACTAGTACTAATACACTTGTAAACTATTTCCCTGGAAAGTGATGGAACAGGAAGTAATGCTGGCACTTAACAGTACCTTTACTATAGTAGTTCTCAATGCTCAGACACATAATAAAGGAGTCCTTAGATACTTACCATGGTTCTAGATCTGGAATCCAGTGCCCGAAGGCTACATTCCAGGAAGGCCCTGCAACTGGCAAGGTACTGCTGGGGTACACATCGATCCAGATAGATGCATAAAGAGTTGAGCTCTGCACCATGTAGATGTCTTGATTGAAGCAAAAAGATCTGAAGAAAAAAAAAAAAAGATGGCTAACTACAAATGGTAAACTTTTCTCCATACTTCTAGGACATTAGCAAAAACCTGAACTACGATGGCAGTGGGAGGGATTATACCTGACTGGTCAATGGCTTTTTGGCCATTGGCACCTCCTCCTATAGGCAGCATTATAACTCGGTTGTCTCAGAATAAATGGATTCTGTGTCACTTAATGAACAAGAAAGAAAAATATTTTCATTTATGTTCTCAAAAAAGAAAGTAATTCCTGTCAGTTTTAGATCTGCAGAGTAAATTAACAACTACAGGGTCATATTTGAATTCTTTAAAAAAAAAAAAAAAAATGTTTACAACATAATTTACTCATACTAATCCATGAATCTCAGAAATGTTCAGCTATAAAGCAAGAAGCAAAGACTAAAACAAGGGCCCCTCCTTGTTGTCGAGGGCTGCTCCTTCCCCAGCCGCTCATAGTGGGGTGTAAGAAACAAGCCCTGAGCGTCCCTTTAGCTGGGTCTCTTTCTAGCAAGCACCACCCCTGAGTCAGCAGCCAAACACCCAAGCTTCCTTCCAGTGTCTGGGGTAAACCTTCTCTCCTATGTGCACCAGCCTCCAAACATACTTCCTCCCCTTCTAACAGGGCCATGTTACATGAGTGAGCAGGAGTGTATACACACATGTATGCTGCTGTAGTATACACTGCACTAATAGGAAAGAACAAAAGGGAAACCACGACCTGGCCGAAGGGAGCTTGCAGCCTAGTGGTTGAGAAGCACTGCTGTGGAGTGGGAATATCTCACACACTTTATATGCATGCACTAAGAACATGTGCCTATTCTGAGAGGAAAGTAACAGTGTGAGTGTATGGGGCCAATCATTTTCTCATGTCAGCCAGGTCCCACTTCCCAATTTTAATCTCTAAATTAAAACAAGTTTCTGATGCCAGCATGTGGAGCACAAGGGTATACTGACACTGAATCAAACCCAGGTCATAGGTAACAGCATTTATGTACTCACTGTAAAACAAAACTTTTTTTGGATGTCAGCAAGGCACACAGGCAAAAAAAAACACCTGCCATTCAGTACTGGCTTCTTCTCCCCACAATTTATCAGATCTATAAGTGGGTGGAAGTCCAGCTCCCCCTGATCTTCTGCAGATCTCATAGACCTGCAATCTGAAAAGGCATTTTGTAGGTGGAGATTTCCTTCTGTAATTCATTGTATAACAAAACTTATATTTTTTCAGAGACATTTTTATTTAGACTGCCACTACATATGACAAAAATACAATATCGTTTTCTTTAAACAACATGAAATTGCACCAAATAAAACTCACACTAAAAATCCTTCAGCAGAGAACATTTTAGCATTATCCAATCACATTGTTGTTTGGAGTAAAATGCTCGGCATGAATAGAAGCAACTGCTGCTCCTGAGGTGAACTGAAGCCTAAACAGGCTGGATCAGTCTCGGTCTTCCACATTGAACACAACTTCACACTTTGAAATTGCCACCATTTTTTTAATCATACAAACCCTGTCTGGTAAATTCTGAGATGCTGCACGGTATTACTCTAAACAGCAGGACCTGCATATTTATTGAGTAACATGCATGCCTCTGTGCACATATTGAATTACAAGTTATACGTAGAAATGTATTTTACACACTGATAAGATTATTTACATTGAGATGATCTCTTTTATATGCATTAGCAAATGTGTGGCTGTTTCAGAAAGAGCAAGGTGAGAGAGATTGCATACAAGGTAGAGGCTATTACCTACAATAAGGAAGAAGAGTTTATCAGTATGTGCAAGGGCGGAGTGGCAGAGGGTATGACGGCAAGGAGTATGTGGAAGAGAGGAGGGTCAGAGGGTATGACAGCAAGGAGGATGTGGAGGAGAGGAGGGTCAGAGGGTATGACAGCAAGGAGGATGTGGAGGAGAGGAGGGTCAGAGGGTATGACAGCAAGGAGGATGTGGAGGAGAGGAGGGTCAGAGGGTATGACAGCAAGGAGGATGTGGAGGAGAGGAGGGTCAGAGGGTATGACAGCAAGGAGGATGTGGAGGAGAGGAGGGTCAGAGGGTATGACAGCAAGGAGGATGTGGAGGAGAGGAGGGTCAGAGGGTATGACAGCAAGGAGGATGTGGAGGAGAGGAGGGTCAGAGGGTATGACAGCAAGGAGGATGTGGAGGAGAGGAGGGTCAGAGGGTATGACAGCAAGGAGGATGTGGAGGAGAGGAGGGTCAGAGGGTATGACAGCAAGGAGGATGTGGAGGAGAGGAGGGTCAGAGGGTATGACAGCAAGGAGGATGTGGAGGAGAGGAGGGTCAGAGGGTATGACAGCAAGGAGGATGTGGAGGAGAGGAGGGTCAGAGGGTATGACAGCAAGGAGGATGTGGAGGAGAGGAGGGTCAGAGGGTATGACAGCAAGGAGGATGTGGAGGAGAGGAGGGTCAGAGGGTATGACAGCAAGGAGGATGTGGAGGAGAGGAGGGTCAGAGGGTATGACAGCAAGGAGGATGTGGAGGAGAGGAGGGTCAGAGGGTATGACAGCAAGGAGGATGTGGAGGAGAGGAGGGTCAGAGGGTATGACAGCAAGGAGGATGTGGAGGAGAGGAGGGTCAGAGGGTATGACAGCAAGGAGGATGTGGAGGAGAGGAGGGTCAGAGGGTATGACAGCAAGGAGGATGTGGAGGAGAGGAGGGTCAGAGGGTATGACAGCAAGGAGGATGTGGAGGAGAGGAGGGTCAGAGGGTATGACAGCAAGGAGGATGTGGAGGAGAGGAGGGTCAGAGGGTATGACAGCAAGGAGGATGTGGAGGAGAGGAGGGTCAGAGGGTATGACAGCAAGGAGGATGTGGAGGAGAGGAGGGTCAGAGGGTATGACAGCAAGGAGGATGTGGAGGAGAGGAGGGTCAGAGGGTATGACAGCAAGGAGGATGTGGAGGAGAGGAGGGTCAGAGGGTATGACAGCAAGGAGGATGTGGAGGAGAGGAGGGTCAGAGGGTATGACAGCAAGGAGGATGTGGAGGAGAGGAGGGTCAGAGGGTATGACAGCAAGGAGGATGTGGAGGAGAGGAGGGTCAGAGGGTATGACAGCAAGGAGGATGTGGAGGAGAGGAGGGTCAGAGGGTATGACAGCAAGGAGGATGTGGAGGAGAGGAGGGTCAGAGGGTATGACAGCAAGGAGGATGTGGAGGAGAGGAGGGTCAGAGGGTATGACAGCAAGGAGGATGTGGAGGAGAGGAGGGTCAGAGGGTATGACAGCAAGGAGGATGTGGAGGAGAGGAGGGTCAGAGGGTATGACAGCAAGGAGGATGTGGAGGAGAGGAGGGTCAGAGGGTATGACAGCAAGGAGGATGTGGAGGAGAGGAGGGTCAGAGGGTATGACAGCAAGGAGGATGTGGAGGAGAGGAGGGTCAGAGGGTATGACAGCAAGGAGGATGTGGAGGAGAGGAGGGTCAGAGGGTATGACAGCAAGGAGGATGTGGAGGAGAGGAGGGTCAGAGGGTATGACAGCAAGGAGGATGTGGAGGAGAGGAGGGTCAGAGGGTATGACAGCAAGGAGGATGTGGAGGAGAGGAGGGTCAGAGGGTATGACAGCAAGGAGGATGTGGAGGAGAGGAGGGTCAGAGGGTATGACAGCAAGGAGGATGTGGAGGAGAGGAGGGTCAGAGGGTATGACAGCAAGGAGGATGTGGAGGAGAGGAGGGTCAGAGGGTATGACAGCAAGGAGGATGTGGAGGAGAGGAGGGTCAGAGGGTATGACAGCAAGGAGGATGTGGAGGAGAGGAGGGTCAGAGGGTATGACAGCAAGGAGGATGTGGAGGAGAGGAGGGTCAGAGGGTATGACAGCAAGGAGTATGTGGAGGAGAGGGGGGTCAGAGGGTATGACAGCAAGTAGAGGAGTTGCTGCAGGCAGTATGTGGTGGAGAGAATGACAGCAGCAATTATATGCAGGATAGAAATGGGGAGAGTATGTAAGTATGTAGTGGAGAGTATGCGAGTCTTGTAAAGTTTTCTAGAAAATAAAGTTGTGCCTTTTGTGTTTGCACAAAATCTGGTCTCATCTATTTGAGGGATAGTTTAACAGCAATAGTAAAGTAGTGTGCATTGGATATGGTGGATTCAATTCAGCTTGCACGTCAGTGGTCTTGTGGATTTTTGTTCTCAAGAATAGGAGCATAGTAATGAGAAGTAGCTTTGACTATTGCAGAAGACTCTTTATAGGCAGATAGGGTAAAGAAGGATAGTGGG
>NW_017306803.1:271566-272236 GCF_000935625.1 Nanorana parkeri
TTAGAGTTAGATGGAAAACATTTCAGAATGGCATTTACACCATTTATTTATGCAGGAATGGCTGTCTTGGAGGTCAAAGTAAAATCTTCTTTAGATTTACCAAAACTATGTAATATGAAGACTGACTTAAATAATCCATTCAATTTGTTTCAAATCAGTCAGGCCCTTGTGCTGCCTAGTTGATGGTAGGGCTGCAACAACTAATCGACATAATCGATTATTGAAAAAGTTGACAACTTTTTCAATAATCGATTAATCGAATTCCGATCAGTTGGCACTGTTCACAGCTCCACACGCTGTGCGCCGCACCTCCTCCCCACCTCACGCTCGACGCTGCCAGACCCGCTCGCATCCACGCGCCGCACCTCCTCCCCGCCTCACATTTCCTGCCCATCCACGATCGGCAAGGCACGCGGGGAGATGTAGTAAGGAGGAGCAGGGGTGGGGGGATGACAGCCGCTGATAGACAGGTCCGATCTCAGAAGCAAGTTGCTGGAAGACTGCTCAGGTAAGCCTGCACTTTCCCACACATGGTGCTCTATAATGTATTGCTGGGATTTGTATTTCTCTATAGCTGATGGTACATTGTACTGTACATTATACATAGGAATACAAATACCAGCAATGCATTATACACTGTATGTATAATGTATTGCTGGGATTTGTTGTA
>NW_017306803.1:275147-281449 GCF_000935625.1 Nanorana parkeri
TTAGAGTTAGATGGAAAACATTTCAGAATGGCATTTACACCATTTATTTATGCAGGAATGGCTGTCTTGGAGGTCAAAGTAAAATCTTCTTTAGATTTACCAAAACTATGTAATATGAAGACTGACTTAAATAATCCATTCAATTTGTTTCAAATCAGTCAGGCCCTTGTGCTGCCTAGTTGATGGTAGGGCTGCAACAACTAATCGACATAATCGATTATTGAAAAAGTTGACAACTTTTTCAATAATCGATTATAGTCGATTAGTTATTGCAGCCCTAGATTTGTTGTATTCCTCTATAGCTGGCGGTATTCTGCATTGCGCTGTATAATGTGCTTTTGCTGGGTTTTGTAGTCCTCTATAGCCAGTGCCATTCTGCATTCATTGCTGTATAATGTTACACTTTCCATTTCACTATATTGCACACCACACTATCTTTTTTCTTTTTTACTTCCACCGCTCCAAGCTTGCTCCTGTGATGGACTACAATCTCAATACAAACTAGTAGTTCTATCACTGGAGCCATTTTTTAAACTTTATTTTATTGTTTATCCGATTAACCGATTAATCGAACTTAATAATCGGCTAACTAATCGATTTTGAAAATAATCGTTAGCTGCAGCTCTAGTTGATGGTACATCTGAGGGAGATTGTACAATGAGGTAGTATAGTGCATATCCAGCTTTTTTGCATCATCAACCAAGTCTTTATATCTGAATATGTTTAGATAGCTGCCAGGTATAATATATTTATTGGAGGTTTCCTCCAAAAGGGTTTCCCAAAGAAGCAACATGACCAGAACTTAATGCACAAATGGAGTCTATTATGAGGCGTGGTCAGTGAGGCCTGTTTACAATCATAACACTTCTGTTGGGGGTCTATAATGGTTTTCAGTGTTATGAAGGACATTTCTAAAGGTGCCCATACACTGCACGATTATCGTACGATAATCGTATGCGATCGGGTTTTCGTACGATAATCGAGCAGTGTGAACGGAGACGTGCGACCGTTTCTACTGTACGGTCGCACGTCTTCTGTCGAACCAGCATGTTCGAAAACCAGCCGGGAATCGTACGATTCTCGGCTGGTTAGAACGGTGCTCGGAAGATAAATGCTGAACGGGCCGGTGTGCGCACGCGCACACTGCCCGTTCAGCATTGCGGTCATCGGAAGCCCGCCCCTCAGGAGGGCGGGCTTGCGATGATCGAGAGTGCAATCTGCCTGTCCAAGATAGGCAGATCGTACGTTTTTTTAATCCCTTTACAACCATCGCAAGACTAAAGTCTTGCGATGGTTGTAGAGTGTATGGCCACCTTTAGGAAGACAACATACCAAGTTTAGCAAGAAGTAGATTGTATGAAATTATTGTGTTTCGCTTGGTAAAAGTGAGTTTCCTGAATGAAAACTGGGAATCTATTTTTATAGCTGATTTTGGCATCTCTCTCTCTCTGAAGAACCTTGCATTAAGGGGTCACTATAGTAGCTGTAAACTTGACACTGGGGGAAAAAGGGAAAGAAAGTGATGTGTCAAGCCTTACAAGCAATGTGCCTGGCAACATGGAAGGGTGAGAAAAAGAGCAATCAATCTGCTATTATCATAGTCTATATAGTCTTTTTTTATGTTTTGGATAGAATGAGGGTTTAACTTTTTCCCAGGGGAAGACGCCCATTTCCTGTTTTAGCTGAAGTTGGACTTTAATTGTAAACAATCAGGCCATGTTCACAAGTGAGCAGTACATGCAGGAAAGGGGGGTCAGAGGGTACGCAGTGGTGAACCCAACTCCTCTGTTTTTTTTACCTCTTCCTGGCCAGAGCAATTTCCTACATTTGCACACACGATAAAATCTGAATTTTTGGCTAGAAAACAGCTTCAGACCCCCAAACAATTTATATATTTTCTGAAAGCAGAGTCCCTGTAGAATGAAAAGACGCTAGTTGCAATTTTTTATGTTACACGTTACTTGTGCAAATGTTTATCAAACAAGTATTTTTAGGATAAAATACACTAAAATGAAATTTAGTGCACAGAAACAGAATATAATGCCCAATTTTTTGGTAAAATATAAGAGACGGGGTCACGTCAGGTAAATAGATAGCAAACATGTCAAGCCTTAAAATTGCGTGCATCCGTGTAACCGCAGAAATCTACAATAGCCAACATTTCCCATAGGCAACGCTTTTACTGGTCATCAGTTTAGTGCTAACAGTGATTGATGGGCCTAGAATTATTGCTCTCACTCCAATGTAGAGCTGCAACAGTTAATCGATTAAGTCGATTAAAAACGTTGGCAACGTTTTCGATCGTCGATTCGACGATTATGAAAATAATCGTTAGCTGCAGCCCTACTCCAATGCTCACGACGATATGTAACATGGGTGGCGCAGTTTTTGTTTTTGCACATCCGACACGTGTTTGAGTTGTATTTGCGTGCAGGTGGAGGGCGGGGGACTTAAAAAAAAAACATTTCTTGCATTTTTTTATGTTACTTAATTTTTTATTGCTATTGCATAGGGGCTAAAAAAACCCCTATGTAATAGCAAATATAATGTGAAAGATCCTCTTTATGGAGACATCAGGGGTCTTTCAGACCTCTAATGTCACTTAGGGACCCCAAAGAAGCTGGTGAAGCAGAGATCTGCTTCACCAGCTTCTTCTTCTGGCTCTAGGAGCCGGAGTCTGGGCCCACATCACATGTAATGCACATCACTTCCGGCTCCAGTGATCGGAGGAGATATCATCAGCTGGAAGTCGCTGATCTATCAGGGGAGACCCTCCACGCAAGCCGACGACAGCACCGTCTGCCATGGACACACACACACACGTCGCTGCACCATACAAGCGATCCGGCGCCTGTACAGACGCCGGATCACTTGTATTTAAACAGCAATTGCCTGCGGTTTAACCACTTCCAGTGGAGGATGTACATTTACGTGAACCCACTGGAAGTGGTTAATTGCTTTCCCAGCGGGAAGCCATTGAAGGGAAAATCTAAGCTTGGCCTGATTGTTACATGCAGCGTTTTGGTCTGTGCAGAATAACACATTTGCCAGCAAAGACCAAAGTGTGTACAGAGCTTTTCAGCTCAGTGTACTCTTTTAACCTTTTCACAGCCGCCGGGACTCCGTTTACATTTGGGACCGGCATGTCGGGCAGCTGTGGATGTGACCAGCCAACATCCACTCGCTGATCTTCTCCCTGCTCTATGGGACTGGGAGCGATGCTGATTGCATCACTTCCGTTCCGATAGCTGTCATTGCGCGGCTACAGAAGCCCAGCAATACGCTATTGGAGTGTGATTTGAGCTTATCTTGAGTGGTAAGGTGACACTAGGGGTCTTTTGGACCCCTAGTGTCACCTTAAAGAGTACCTGTCATTGCTAATATGCTACCACATAGGGGGCTTGTAAACCCCCATATGTGATAGCAATTAAATAAAGTAAAAAGAAAAATAAGTTTGAAAAAAAAATTGTATGAAATAAAATAAATGTTAAAATAATTTTAAAAAGCTTTATAGTCCCCGCGAGTGCATGCGCATTAACGCAAACACGCATCGGGTGCTTCTACCTGTGAAAATGACGATCGTGCTACACATGTTGGGTCTTGCTGCGCATGTCAGAGTGAGACCAATAATTCTAGGGCCAATATTCATGGATATCTCTAAACTGATGACCTATACAGGCTTTTAAAACGTCGCCTGTAGACAAATTGGAGTAGCATATTTTGTTGCCGTTTCACGGACGCACGCTGCTTTGTTTTTTTACCTGGGCATGTTAAGTAAAGCATGCCCAGTGCCCTCTTCTGGTGCAGATGTGAACAAGGCCTTACTTCAATAAAGCTGCAAATGGGCAGCCTGATTAAGATACAGAAATACTAAAAATGTTTGTATTAGAGTGCTCACTTTTGCATTAAGGTGCCTTGGTCTGATGAAAAACGTATGAAAAACAGCCAATGGTAGTGATGGTGGCCAAACCGCAGATCAGTTCATTGTTTTATATTTTTAAACTACACTTACAATAGTTGCAGCAGATATAATAATCTCTTGGCTTTAATCACTTTTCATTGCTGTTGAAATAGTAATTACAAATAGTAATGTACTTGTTTTTAGCTTTGGAATTAGTTTGGGGCCCAGAAATGCTATGCACAGCTTACTACAAACCTCCATGCAACCTCACCCCAACATAGCTAATCTTGCTCTTCCTCCATTTCCATTCCTTAAATGCCTTGGTATTCAGCAAGGTTTATTCTTCCTTCTGTTTCTCTCTCTCTCTCTCTCTCTCTCTCTCTGTTGCAGATAGTTACAAACAAAAGCATAATCCAAAAACAGCCGACAAAGGTACTTAAATGTTATTGCCTTTCACCTTACCTGTACAGAGTGTTATAAGTACATAAGATGAATAGGGCTAGGCTGTTCTTATTTGATACCAAACAATTCCCTTTTTAATGACGTTTGGCTGCAGATTATATGTAAATATTATACATACAATTTGCACAATATGTTCTATGTCTAGCTAAAGTGAGATTGTGCTTGTGACATTTTTTTTCTTTAAATGCACAACATGTAATATCGAAAGATACTTCACATTTATCTGTTTATGGGTTTGCTAAATATAAAGGTTCAATTACATTATTCATAATATTCAGGATGTGTGTTTTCAGGATGTATTAACGTGTATTGGCATTGCTGAAAGTCTGTGTAGACTGTTTATATTAATAGAGCACCCGGATCAGTCATTTGATCTTGGACATCTGTATGTTATATGATAGACTGATTGGGTTCATTTGTATAGATCTAGTTGTATTACCTACTAGTATGTTTGCATCCAGAAATTATGTCACACGAAAACCTATGGTGCTTATCTGTACAGTACACTGTATAAAGGCTTTGACTGAGTGAATCATTATTCCAAATGTTAAACTTAAAGGAGAACTATGAGATGAGTGATTTCCACTCACCTCATAGTTCTAGCCGACTGTCACAGGTCGGCTCAGTAGATCGGGAGGTGAGCAAACACATACCAGGTTCGCTCACCTCTCGATCCTGTCATGGCTCTCTGCCGTGACAGCGGAGGGGCTGGATTCCCCTCTCCGATCTGCCAGCGCTGACTGGCGGAACGGACGGGTACAGCTGGCTCCGCCTCTAGATAGGCAGAGCCAGCTGTCACTCACGCAGCTGGGCGGATCCCGTCATCTACATCTGGATCCTCTCCGGAGTCTCAGTATACCGAGAGCTGTAGCTCGCTGTATACTGAGCTTAGGGTAACGGGAGGACGCTAGTTTGTGTCCTCCCGTTACCCTAAGGAGAACTATGGGGAAAAGCCCTGACCCCATAGTTCTCCTTTAATGTGTACAAAAGCAACATTAAACTGATAGTATGAGTTACATTTCTGTACATACACTAGATTATCATCAGAGCTCACGCGGACCCCCAAAACCTAGGTCACTTTGCTACAAATTAGGGATGCACCGATACTAGTATCGTTGCCAAGTACACGTCCAAATGTTCTGATAACTAACCCGATACTTCCGATATCAGGAAGCCGGGCATCGAGTCATTACACACCCGCTGGCTTCCTTAAAGGAGAACTATGACATGAGTGATTTTCACTCACCTCATAGTTCTAAGCCGACCTGTGACAATGAGACTGTCACAGGTCGGCTCAGTAGATCGGGAGGTGAGCGAACACATACCAGGTTCGCTCACCTCTCGATCCTGTCACGGCTCTCTGCCGTGACAGGGGAAGGGCTGGATTCCCCTCTCCCCGCTCCGATCTGCCAGCGCTGACTGGCGGAACGAACGGGGGGAGGGGGCGGGTACAGCTGGCTCTGCCTCTAGATAGGCAGAGCCAGTTGTCACTCACGCAGCTGGGCGGATCCCCTTATCTACGTCGTGATCCGCTCCGGCGTCTCAGTATACCTCGAGCTGTAGCTCGCGGTATACTGAGCTTAGGGTAACGGGAGGACGCTAGTTTGTGTCCTCCCGTTACCCTAAGGAGAACTATGGGGAAAAACACTGACCCCATAGTTCTTCTTTAACCACTTGCTGACAAGGTGTTTACTAGAGCTGCAACAGTTAATCGATTTAGTCGATTAAAATCGACGATTGAAAACGTTACCAACGTTTTCGATCGTCGATTCGTCGGCTATCGATTGATTTCCCTGTTCGGGCTCTAC
The DNA here is from genome assembly GCF_000935625.1 of Nanorana parkeri. Classification (NCBI taxonomy): domain Eukaryota; kingdom Metazoa; phylum Chordata; class Amphibia; order Anura; family Dicroglossidae; genus Nanorana; species Nanorana parkeri. Next base: position 281,319 of record NW_017306803.1, read on the forward strand.
ACGCGGCCTGAAGCACACGCTGCTCACGTCCCGCTGCGCCCGCCGTGCTCACAGGACGCATAAGCCACGCCCACCGCACGCTGCTCCCGCCGTGCCGACAGGACGCCGAAGCCACGCCCACCGCTGAAGCC
>NW_017306803.1:281770-290682 GCF_000935625.1 Nanorana parkeri
TTTTTTTTTTTATCCGATTAATCGAACTTAATAATCGGCCAACTAATCGATTATGAAAATAATCGTTAGCTGCAGCCCTAGTGTTTACACCCCCTTCCTGCCCAGGCCATTTTTCAGTATTCAGCGCTGCGGTACTTTGGCTGACGTTTATTCCGTCATGCAGCGCTGTACTGAAATGAATTTTATACCATTTTTTGGGGACACATAGAGCTTTCTTTTGGTGGTATTTAATCACCACTGGGGGTTTTACTTTTTACATAACAAAAAAAGTACTGAATATTTTACAAAAATATGGTTTTCTCTTTATTATTTTAGAAAACAATTATTTTTACCCAATTTTTTGGTAAAATATAAAAGGCGGGGTCATATCGGGTAAATAGGCACCAAACATGTCAAGCCTTAAAATTGCGCGCGCCCACGAAATCGCAAAAAAACACCATAGCCAAAATTTGCCATAGGCGACACTTTAAAATTTTTTACCGCTCATCAGTTTAGTGTTATCAGTGATTGATGGCCCTTGAACTATTGCTCTCATTCCGACGTTCGCGGCGATATGTAACACATGCAGCATAATTGGAGCAATCACCGTTTTTGCGTGTAGGCGCATGTAACGCGTTTTTGCGCATCTATGTGGGGGACTTTTTAAAAAAATTGTGGGTTTTTTTGTTTTGTGTCTGTAAATTTGTATTTATTTTGTGAGCATTTTTTTTAACACTTAACTTTATTGTTATCACATAGGGTGCTCCTATATGATAAATACATTACAGTTACAGGTCCCCTTTATGGAGACATCAGGGGTCTCGAAGACCCCTAATGTCACCTAGGGACCCCCAGAGAAGCTGATGAAGCACAGATCTGCTTCATCAGCTTCTCTCCGGTTTCTGTACCGGAGAGTGACAGAGGAATGCGGAAGTGATGTAATGTACATCACTTCCTGCATTCGGAGAGCGGGAGGAGAGTGGAGGGAGATTGCGGACTGAGCTCCCTCCGTTCTCAGTGAATAGAGCCACATCGCCCGGGACAGATGGACCCCCGGGATCGCATGGACAGCAATGGCGACCAGAGGTAAGGAGGGGGGACGCACCCTCACTTGAATCATACAAGCGATCGGGCGTCTTTACAGACGCCGGACCGCTTGTATGTAAATGGCCATCGCTGGCCGTTTAAAATCCTGGCGGGTTCCCGCTCGTGCGCGCCAGCGGGCACGAAGGACGTCTACAGACGCCCACCCGCATCCAGGAAATTTATAATTTATGGAAGGAAACTCTGTACTAAAAAAAAAGTTTACCACATGCCTTGAAAGAACACACCAACCCAACTATTAGTGATAGACAGATGCAATGTGACTGTGTTTCATTACAAGTGTTTGCTAATGTTGTGTTTCACAGAATGTTTGTTTTGTCTGCAAATATATCAGTATTCAGAAATGAGTACAGGTTTGCTTACACTGACAGCATAAGCAGTTACCACATGTCTCGTCTCATGCCTTGCTCCAGCAGCGTTCAGAACTCCTTCCCAGCATTTCAATTTGTTATATAGGTAGGTCTTTCCCTCGTCACATGGGGGTGTGAAAGATGATTATATGCATATGCACAGAACGACTTTCAGAGAACTGCTATTTGAAGATTTAGTTTGGGAAAGCTGGTAAAAGCTAGAAGTATGTTCTGACAGCTTTTGCTGTGAGCTACCTGCTACTGCAGGTTTAATTTATCCACGTTTACTTCAGTTGACATACATTTCTATCCAATGCAAATAAGCTGCTCGGACATCAGTATAAATGACTAGGTTCTTTTCTCTTTCGGAGAAGATTGTTTACATACCACTTTCCCAGGGAGCATTCTTAAAGTGAAACTGAAGTCTGGAAGTTGTTTCCAAAAACAGGCAAACAGAGGGCAAAGGACTAGTCACCAGTGTAGCCTGTCTGCTTCCTTCAATTGATCTTTTCCTTGTTACTGAGTTACCATGCCTTGTTCTGCACTGTTAACCAATATATGTCCTTTGCTTCAAGGCAAAATTGATTCTATATATATCACATCTATTCATATATGGATTGTTCTGCACTGTGGCAAGACCTCATCTTAATGTCAGAGCCTCCAGCAAGGAGAAAAATGAGCAGCACAGTCTTGACATCACCAAATCTCCTAAAAAAAATAAATAAAATAACAGCAGTGTCTTAGATCTCATACTGCAGATATACAGTTATAGGTTTGTGGGCACAGGAGTGCTTATACACCCTCAGATACCAGGAAGCTCACTGCTATTTTTCAGTAGGAAATGAAGACAAGGGGTACAAATTACATTTCTAGTGGTTCCCTATAACCCATCAAATTTGTTTTTTTTGTTTAGTTCTGTCTCACTTTACTAATTGTATTACCCTTCAAAAGACGCAGATGCAATTGCTTAAGAACTCCATAGCAGGGATGCCAATCTGTTATTTAGGGAGACTACGTAGAACTCTTATTTTGCACCCCCGCGAACAATGTAAGAATCTGATTTGCATGTGGTCCCAATATCTCTACAGCTGCGTAAAGATACAATATTTCTCAAACTATTGCAGCATGAAGGTTTTTTTTAATGTGCCTTACTGTAGCTAAAGTAGGTTATAAGGAGAATATGATTTAGTTTTTATGGGAGCACACATGACATTACAATGTATGTTATAGCGCTCCTATTAAAAAAAACCTTACTACATACAGGGCTTAGCAAGACGTATATGTGTCGGGGTATAGTCCTCTTTTTTCCAGTCATTTCTTTGAACAGATTTTTACAGTACCACAAACACTTAATTTATTTCCTCATTTCCTGTGGATGTGCACTGCTCTGTGCACCGGTCTGTACTGGGAAGCATACTGTTATTTTGCAGACATGAAATGGCTCAAATAAAAAGTGGTATTTACATAGTTTTTAAAAGGTAGTGCTAGACCTATAATTTATAAGCCAGGGGTCCGCAAATGGCGTACTGCAATCCAGAAACGGACTGAGCAGCTGTGCAGTCCGGACTGTAGTCGCTGAACCCCTGTGTCATTGGTTTCTAGAACCGTGACGTTCCTAGCAACCAATGACATCACTATGATCCCCGCCGAGCACTGAAAAAGGACGAAAGAGTATCTTCCACACTCTTCAGCAACCCATAGCCAGCTCCACCTCCCGATCTCTCGGCCCCTCCCAGCTCCACCCCCTGCCTTTGGCACCGTGCTCTGCCTCCCAACAGGTACCTACAGTAATGATAAAAAAAGTACTATAAAGGGGCACTCTGAGGGCACATAGGGGACAACCAGTGTAAGAGAGCACTCTGATGGGGACAACTAATTATTATTTGCTCCCACCATTTACATTAGTTGCCCCCATCAAAGTGCCCACTTACTTTTACAATTAATGTAAGCAGGCACAATGATAGAGACAGCCAATGTAAGGGGGCACTCTGAAAGGGACAATTATTATTTGCTGCCATCGGAGTTGTTGCTTACATTAGTTACCCCCATCAGAGTATGTACAAACATAAAAGGGCACTCTGATGGGGACAACCAATTATTCTTTGCTTCCATTGGAGTGCCCCCAACACCCTGGTTGCCCCCCATCAGAGTGTCCCATTACGTGGGCAGTCTGATGGGGACAAACCATGTAGGAGGGCACTCCGATGGGGACAGCCAATGTAAGGGGGGTACTCTGTTTTTGGACAAGCAATGTAAAGGGGCACTCTGATGGGGAAGACCTGATGTAAGTGGGCACTCTGATGGGGACAAATCACGCAACTGGGCACTCTGATGGGGACAACCGATGTAAAGGGGCCTCCAATGGGGACAACCAATAAAGAACTGATGTAAGGGGGCACTAGAATGGGGACAACCAATGTAAAGGGGCACTCCAATAAAGAACTGATGCAAGCGGGTTCTATGAATGGGGATAACCGATGTAAGGGGGCACTAAGATGGGGACAACTGATGGATGCTGTACTTTTTTTCAGTGAAACCAGGCACAACGTGATCATTCTGCCCGGACCGTAATCCGAACCTCTGCTCGAAGAGAGATTTGGTCACTGGACCTTCTTGAATTTTAATTCACTAGCCCTGCTCTAACTCAACAGCAATACAATTTTACATATACAGATTGACCTAACCAATGCAGTGTTTGCACTGAAACAATTTTGGTTTAATATTTGTATTTAGTATCTAATATTTTTTAGAAATACATATACGTATAAGATAGGTCCCACTGGACATGTGTACTTGGACAGCTTTAGTTTGCCTGTGATGTGTTGTGTTCTCAGTAAGAGTTAATTCTATATTAATTTTATAGTTTGTGGAAAGCGTTACAAGAACAGACCTGGACTCAGCTACCACTACGCTCATACTCACCTCGCAGATGAAGAAGGAACAGACAGCAGAGACCAGGACACTCGATCCCCGTCCTCCCCTTCCATCCACAGAAGTGAAAACCAGAAACGTAAGTTCACCTTTATCACTGAGAGAGGTCTTAATTCTCTGCATCATTGACACTTCTATGCTCAATTGCAGTGCTTCATTTTCCTTTTTTAAAGTTCACTTATGCAGTAATTAACACAATGCTGAGGTGGAAGCCACAATAGGGTCCTCCAATGATGAAGGATACATTGCATTTTAGAAGTGTCATGTCTAAAGTCTGTTCTAGTCCTATTTGCCCCTATAATGATTGTCTATTACCAAAGAACACTACCATAAATAAATGTTATTTTGGGCAAAATGCTGAAAGTAAATTTTTTTGTCCGGAAATGTGGTGCATCTCTAGTTTCTCTTCTACCCGCTGGGCGCTGCGCTGCGTCCCCTATGACTGTGTCAGCGGTGTCACAGGAAGCCAAGCTCTCCTCCCTGCCCAGCCTCCTGGGACAAGCGAATCGGGTGCAGGGAGGAGACAGCTGTCACAGGAGGCCAAGCTAGCAGTGGTGCCACATGAGGCGGAGCTCTACTCCCCACACCGCCCGCTCAGCCTCTTGTGACAAGCAAATCAAGATGGAGAGCTGTCACAGGAGGCCAAGCTGGTGAAGGAGCCAGCTGTCAGTGGTGTCACAGGAGGCTGAGCTCTCCTCCCCTCACCGCCCACTCAGCCTCCTGTGGCAGAATGGAGAGTGGTATACAAACACTCAGTAATTAGCTGACTGCTGAGCATTTGTAAATAATTGAGGACATAGTAAGCTTACGGTGTCTCCAATCATGAAATAATAGGAAGTACTCTACATTACTTCCTGATCATTCATAATTTTGGGCATAGTAACTGATACTATCTCCTCAACTTATGAATGGACAGAAGCACTCAGTATAGAGGCTTACTGTATATTCATAACAGAGGCTGCAGAAAAAGAGATTTAGAATTCAGTGTCCTCAATCTCTTTTTTTTATTATTTTAAAAGGGACATATCAGGGGTCCTCCCCTGATATTTCACCAAAGCCCCCAACAGTAAAGTTAAAAAAAATATTAATCATCAAAATAAAAAACTTTTAAATAATTTTTAAAAAGTTAGAAAAAAAAAATGTGATTTCCGTTTCGGCCTGACACATTTTCAGTTTCGGTCCGAAAATTCAATTTTGGCGCACCTCTAGTAAATGCCCTTTGCTCAAGCTAGGTGGGTTTTAACAGATGATAGGTTCAGAACCTTAGAATATCAGTGTTATGTTATTAAACTCTTCCACAATCTGATCTCCTTATAACGGCAATGCAATAGAGACATGGCTGAAAAGTTGATGCCTGCCTTATATATGGACACATAATTAAACCAAAAAGCAATGTTCTTACCTATTTTAGATCATTGGGAAAAGTAAACTATAGGGTATTTTGAGTTATGTTACTGGAACGTCACACACAAAGAAGCATCTGTTAATCAGTGTTTTCACCCAAGATTTACAAAACTTTCATCCAAGATCCACAAAGTTCTAATTTATTCTGTCAATTTTGAGTGAAAGCTGTGTATGTCTTGGATGAAAACTAGGGCTGTTACTGATTAAAAAAAAGTTTGATTAATCGAACACGAAAATTTTAAATCAATTTATTTTGATTAATTATAACGCACATACAGATCCAACTACATTGGCCTATACAGAAAACGTCAATAAACAGACCCTAGAGTATTCAGCAAACAAGGTTTTAAAATATGACCACTCAAATTGTTTACATTAAGCTGATCACATTTTCATGATATGAAAAAAGTCAAATAAAAGCTGTAAAGAGGCTACATGGTCCCTAAATGGCACTTTAACCGAAAGCAGTTCTTATTTGTATTGTTTATAAAGAATGTTTAAAGCAATAGAGATGCATATCAGATAAAAAAAATGGATCATTACATTCAAGCAGCTCACACCTAAGGGCCTCTCAATTTGTTTACATCCAGCTTAGTGCAGTACTGTGTCTGCCCTAGTCAGCTACATAGACAGTTATAGTTTGCTCATCAGTCCTTCCAAATGCATGGCAGCCCATAGGAGTCTAGAGACACAGGAGAACAAGGGGGATCTTGTGAAAGTGAATTTAGAGTCAAAACCATTTCTTAGCTGTGGATAGAGTGGTAAGGTGATGGAACTTCTGGCAGATTCATGAAAAGGGAACACAAACAGTAATGTCTCCAGTTAGGGAAAATCCAAGATTTTAAGAGGTCACTAGAACAGGAATAAAGGTAAAATATGTTAATGAGCCATTGACTATGGGCTCTAATGGGCTAAGTGCCATTGACAATTTAAGAGATTCCCTCTTCTCCCCAGTGGGACACAAATGGGGGGAAAAACTCTAACAGGAGTTTTACCCATTCCCTACTCTAAATTGGAATACAAGGTTTAGACTTAAGATATAGTTTAGCTACAATTTATATGCCACATTTATTTTTTTTCAGTCATCATTGGAAATGTAAATTATTGCGATGCAACAGTCAACACTTTATACATGTTACATTGCTAAGGGCCCGTTCACACCAGTAGGCTTGCATTATATGGGTCCCATGATCTGTAGTCACATCCCTTGATTAGATTAGATTTAACCCCTTCGTGACTGACGACGTACAGTGTACGTCGCCAGCATCGGGGCTGTTTAAACAGACTCCCGGCGACTTTTGCCGACGGGAGTCTGTTTACACTTGTAGAGCCGACTGTCGGCTTTACAACAGAAGCGATCCTGGCGACTTACCTGTCGCCAGATCGCTTCTGCGTCCCGAAGAAGGGCCCCCCCCCCCGCCGGACACCCCCGCCGTGCTTCCCGGGCTCCGTTGCCCCTCCTACGGGCCCGGGACCGGCGATCTTTGTGTCCGCGGGGAGCTGGGGAGGAGGTCGACGAACTTCCGTTCATCGATCCCCTCCCCGTTCTATGGGACCGGGAGCGATGCAGATTGCATCACTTCCGGTCCCTGGGCTGTCAGTTCTGGGCTCCTGCAGCCCAGCTATAAGCTATTGAAGTGCGATCTGCACTTCAATAGCTTATTTCCAGTGTAAAGGTGACACTGAGGGTCTTTTGGACCCCCAGCATCACCTTAAAGAGGACCTGTCACCACCATCTGCTATTACATGGGGGGGCTTGCAAGCCCCCCCATGTGATAGCAGTCAAAGTAAAGTAAAAAAAAAAAAAAAAACAGTTTTTAAAATTAAAATGAAATAAAATAAATCTAATAATAATAAAAAAAAAAATTTAAAAGTCCCCCGCCCCCGCGCGTCGCCACGTAAACACGCGTCGGGTGCGCCTACGCATGAAAACGACGAACGCGCTACACATGTTGGGTATCGCCGCGCACGCCGGAGTGAGAGCAATAATTCTAGGGCCAGTATTTTGGGGTATCTCTAAATTGATGACCTGTGGGGGCTTTTAAAGTGTCTTTTATTGACTTTTTGGGGTACTGCAGTTTTTCGCCGTTTCACGGTCGCACGCAATCTGTAAACTGGGCATGTTGGGTATCGTTTTACTCGTTGTAACCTCATCTTTTATATTTCATTTAAAAAATGGGTAATTTGTTGTGTTTTGGGGCATTTAATTAAATTTGTCACTAAATTTTGGGGTTTAATAAGGAGTTGCGCTAATATTGCGCAACATAAAAATTTTCAACTACCACCATTTTATTCTATAGGGTCTTGGCATTCAGAAAATATATAATGTTGGGGGGTTTTACGTCATTTTCAGGCCTAAAATGTGGAATATAACATGGGTGCAAAAAATGAAAAAAGGGCCTCAGTCATGAAGGGGTTAAGGGGCAACTGCAGACTGAGATCCCAACGTCTACAGCCATTGCTTGCTTTGTATATTCATCCATATGAGCTAGAGCTCCCACACCTTAGAAACAGAGTTTCTAATGGCCACACTGCATCGACTTTAAAAGACTTAATAATTTATTCTGGCAAGCTACAAAATACAATTTGTATAAAACCCACTCCTCAGTAACTGCTCAACACTGTATACAAGGTAGAGCCTTCTGTAGGCTGTCATCATCAAAATGCAGCACTGTTACAGCAATGTTTTTGGCCATCTGTTTCAAATAATGTGAAATTCAATAAGACTTCTGCAAGAGTATCAATATATCCCTACCTTGTAATAAAAAGGAAAGCAAGAAAGGTAATTACATTGACCTTCTGTCTAAGGCAAGCTGGCCTAGCTGCAGGCATACTTTCTGTTCTATTTGATTAAACAATTGTTTCAAGAGGACTAAGCCTCCTTACATGAACGCAGCCTCTGGATGAGCCTTGCCTGATTACTACTATGGCAGGTGACATGCAAAGATAACAGCATGACCCTTCCTAAGCACATGACATTGTTAGCTCTTAAAGAAAGCATGATTATTTGTATTTGCTCTTCCCATGTTTGAAGTCAGGCTATGTTTATGCTGTTGAATTCACCTCTTAAGAATTCACACCTGCACCCTCACCCAAGGCTCCAGCCCCCCCCCCCCTCGCTTTCCCCACCCTACACTTCCTCCG
>NW_017306803.1:290826-308077 GCF_000935625.1 Nanorana parkeri
TTTTTGGGGTACTGCAGTTTTTCGCCGTTTCACGGTCGCACGCAATCTGTAAACTGGGCATGTTGGGTATCGTTTTACTCGTTGTAACCTCATCTTTTATATTTCATTTAAAAAATGGGTAATTTGTTGTGTTTTGGGGCATTTAATTAAATTTGTCACTAAATTTTGGGGTTTAATAAGGAGTTGCGCTAATATTGCGCAACATAAAAATTTTCAACTACCACCATTTTATTCTATAGGGTCTTGGCATTCAGAAAATATATAATGTTGGGGGGTTTTACGTCATTTTCAGGCCTAAAATGTGGAATATAACATGGGTGCAAAAAATGAAAAAAGGGCCTCAGTCATGAAGGGGTTAAGGGGCAACTGCAGACTGAGATCCCAACGTCTACAGCCATTGCTTGCTTTGTATATTCATCCATATGAGCTAGAGCTCCCACACCTTAGAAACAGAGTTTCTAATGGCCACACTGCATCGACTTTAAAAGACTTAATAATTTATTCTGGCAAGCTACAAAATACAATTTGTATAAAACCCACTCCTCAGTAACTGCTCAACACTGTATACAAGGTAGAGCCTTCTGTAGGCTGTCATCATCAAAATGCAGCACTGTTACAGCAATGTTTTTGGCCATCTGTTTCAAATAATGTGAAATTCAATAAGACTTCTGCAAGAGTATCAATATATCCCTACCTTGTAATAAAAAGGAAAGCAAGAAAGGTAATTACATTGACCTTCTGTCTAAGGCAAGCTGGCCTAGCTGCAGGCATACTTTCTGTTCTATTTGATTAAACAATTGTTTCAAGAGGACTAAGCCTCCTTACATGAACGCAGCCTCTGGATGAGCCTTGCCTGATTACTACTATGGCAGGTGACATGCAAAGATAACAGCATGACCCTTCCTAAGCACATGACATTGTTAGCTCTTAAAGAAAGCATGGTTATTTGTATTTGCTCTTCCCATGTTTGAAGTCAGGCTATTTTTATGCTGTTGAATTCCCCTCTTAAGAATTCACACCTGCCCCCCCCCCAAGGGCCCCACCCCCCCCCCCCTCTATACAACCCCCTATTCTCTCACCACTCACTGACACTGCACATTTAGTACACACTGTATCACTTCCTTTCAGTACTCACTGCATCCCCAACTCCCTTTTCAGAGCACTTACTGCACCCCCCTTCTCACTGCACCTACACTCCACCTTTTTTCACCACCCAGCGCACCTTTACCCCACTTTCTTCAGCACCCAGCACTCCTGCAGCCCCTCCTTGTCTCACCTCCTACTGCACCTCTTTTTCTCTCACCTCCATCCACGCCTGCTCCCCCCTTTTCTCATCACTAATCTTTCAGCATCCACCCCATCTTCAGCCTCCCTTCTTTCTCCACTTATCGTGCCTGCAGTTAACCTCCCAGTGCCAAGTGTGCCTGCACCCCGCCCTGCATTCCTCTGTCCATCGGTGCATCTGTACTCTGCTCCTCCATATGTTATCTGTGCATGCTCCCACACTTCTGTGACCCCCTCTCCGCAATCAAGGAGGAAGCGCACCTTCCTCCTTGACACCCAATGCCCCTCATCCCTCCCCTTCTTTCTCTCAGCACCATGCCTAATACTCTCCCCCCTCATGCTCTTAGAACCCCAACTTTTCCTCTTCCGGAACAGGCACACTTTCGCTAGTATTAATAAAAACAGAGAAAAATAATTTTAAAAAAAAGTTAAAATATGAGTGCACCATCTGATCTTTGGCAGCTTAGTTTCACTGTTACATACTTTCAATTGACATTTCACATAAAATATTAAAAGTAAAGCATCAATTTCATGATCAACATTATTTACAGTATAAATGAAAATAAGTGATCTGCTTCCCAGGAAAGGTTAAAAACACACCCAGCCGAATAACGTCTCTCCTTGCTTTGGACACTTAACTCATAATATGCTATGAAAGGTTACACAGCGTGTGCTGCCCCTTGTTCCTGATCTTTTACTAAAGGTTGAGTTTTATCAGCAGATTCAGAATGGCTGCCTGGAATGGTTTACACAACAGACAAAGTAATGACAGGTGGCAGCATCCACGGGTGCCGGTTACCATAACAACATGCCAGACTAGTACAGGCTTGGGGCCTATCATGCGAAGAAGAAAATCAGCACGACTCTTCCTAGGCACAAATTGGACACCATGCAAGCCACAGGAAGCCTGGCTTGAAATGCATAATACATTGAGACATATCTCAGGGCTGATTCTTTCAGCCAACAATATCAACAGTTCATACAAACCACTCAGAGATCAAAATACAGAAAACAATCCCAGCAATGCAAAATAAACCAATACTTGTGAAAGCTGTTCTTAATTAGGATATTAAATATGTCATTGACTTGCATGTGCAAAGGTGACTAAAATTCTCCCATTCTTATTTCACTATTCACCTACAGCAGATATTCACAGTAGAAGCAGACACAAGTTTTAAAGCTTATTGTGCTCACATTAACGACAAATAAACTACACATAAAGCAAATTATATTGACAATGGAGTGCAGATTCAGGCTGCAGCTATGCAATCGAGTTTTAGTAGCTCATCAAAGCCACTGAAATTGTTAAGAGTAGCCACCAATTGCTAAACACATGGAATAAATGGCTCCCTATTATGTGAGCTTTACAAGTAGCATGAAATAGGAATTTTTGCATACAATAGTAATATTGTGCAGTCGTGTCACATTCTACTTGTGTAGCTTACAACAAAGGGAGCCATATTTTCTATGTACTCTTAGCAAATGATATCTTATGATATTATGATATTTGACCTTCGCAAAATCTCCAAAATACACCCCTTCCTCACCCATGAAACTGCTAAATTACTCATCCACTCCCTTGTTATCTCTCGTCTTGACTATTGCAACTCCCTCCTCATTGGCCTTCCACTATACAGGCTATCCCCCCTTCAGTCATTAATTTAGCTGCTAGACTCCTCCACCTGACCAACCGCTCAGTGTCTGCATACCCCCTCTGCCAATCCCTGCACTGGCTTCCAATAGCCCAAAGGGTAAAGTTCAAAATATTAACAACTATTTACAAAGCCATCCACAACTCTGCCCCCGAAAGCCCGTCTCCCACTCTGACTGCCTTTAGGCGATCCCTTAAGACTCATCTCTTCAAGGAAGCCTCACTTTATCAAACAAAGCTACCTCCTCATGTATCATTTCCCCCTCCTTTTTAGACTGTAAGCCCTCAGGGGCAGGGCCCTCCTTACCATCATGTTGTTAATTGTATTGTGATTGTAATGTCTTCCTTATATTGTAAAGCGCTGCACAAACTGTTGGCGCTATATAAATCCTGTATAATAATATTAAAGTTGAACTCCAGGATTTTTTTTTATTCTGGTAAAGGAGTTACCTCTAATGATGACAATTCTGGGTCCTGCTTGCTGCTGTACTGTGGGGAGAGGAGGGGCAGGTAAATGTCTCTCCCTGTCCATTCACGCATGTGAACAGAATACAGTTTTTTGTGGGGAATGGACGAGGGGAGAGGAAGGAAAGAGTAATCTAAACGAACCCTGCACTGTACAAGAACCAGAATTATCAGTCACAGTGCTGACAGAAGTATTTGGCATTGGTAAAGCTATCATTGTAACACTGCGCAACAGCGAGCATGATTGGCATCATTAGAGGTAACTCTAAAAGCAGATTAAAAAAAACATTTCCTGGAATTTTTGAGCTACAAAAAACCAAATGATTCATGTAGCCCTAGCCTAATAACATAACATTTCTAAGTGGGTATGTATTTACTATTCCCCTCAGGTTATAGATTGTATAACAGTAATTACAGCAGGGCAAGCTCTATCTGTTAATAGAACCGAATTATAATTTTTATTTGTAGTTTCAGTTTCTAAACTCTGATTTTTCAAGGCTTAATATAGTCTCTATGAAAAGATTTCACACAAGAGAACAAATGAATAGACATATCTACAATGTAAGAAATAAAGTGATAAAAACCGGCACAGAAAGTTGGACCAATATCTTACGCTAAAACACTGTCACCATGCCACACCACCATCTGGCTCCAATGGGCATTAGTGGTGCACACATGCTGAAATATTCATTACGAATACAGAAGGAATGATGAAGACTGTTTGAGTTTGAAAATCTCTGTGCAGCAAAAGGTGCTTCTGGCTGCTGCACTAAGGGCATTACTTACAAAGATCAAGCTGTATATGACCGCCCTAAGTAATCAACACTTTTTGTAAAAATAATATTGTATGTAGCTGTCTTGGAAGAAAAGGCTTTATCTGCCAAGTTGAATATTTTCAGCTGCTATGTTGTTCACTTGAGATAAAGGAACATACCAGGTTCCTTTCGTGCCAATAGAAATCCACTTTCCTTGGCTAAGAAAGACAATGTTTTCGTTTCAGTGCACAGAAACTATTTGGCAAGTGGACTTATGCTGATCATAAAACAACACATAAAAGGGAGACATGTTGCTTTAGGGTTTGTGTGTGCATTAGATGGGTTTTGCATTTCCATACAAGTCTATGGGAATGCAAAACCTGCTTGAAGCAGGTCAACTGCAGGTCAAATACACCTGTCATATTTTAAATGATCGCAGACTGATCAACACAAGCCCAAAGCCTGCTGATACAGGCCCAAAATCTGACTGGCAGATGATTGTGTATGAACATTTAGCTATACATATCAAGTGTACCTGTTGATACATAATGTGTGTTGGTTCCTGTTTTAACTCATATTATAGCACGTGTTGGCATGTGTTTCCATTGATTTAAATTGAAAATGCATCTGCAAAACAGACAAGTGTGGTTCTGGTCATAAGAGCAGATAAATGGGCGAGAAATGGTATTTAACATAAATGTTGTTTTTCTAGCTCGGAAAGGGTCAGATGGTGCTATACTTTCAAACAACTACTGTGATTTCTGCCTCGGAGACTCAACCATGAACAAGAAGAGTGGACAACCTGAAGAGCTTGTATCCTGTGCTGACTGTGGACGTTCTGGTAGGTCATTCCTCTTTGTTTCGAATCTCTGCTAAAAGATTTGCAATGCATGGAATTGTGCCTGCATTTGAAAACAAGTAAATGCATAAAATGGTCAAAAGAACTCAAAAGTTGTTTAGGTAAGGCTGCTTTAAAGTCTTTTGAGATGCAGAGCAAATATTACAGAGACCTGAAACCTAGGTTCCCGGAAGACAAAAGCTTAGGTTATTTTTTATGTTCCCGTATTGAGTTGCTTATGGATAAATCTGATTAGTGAATAATATGCACCATAAAATATTCCTACGAGACACTCCAATAGCTACAGAAAAAAAAGACAGACGGTTGGCTCTTTTACCCAACATAAGGGGTTTCTAGATCATAGTTTTTCATCTACAGTATATGTCCACACAGAGCCCTGACGTAAGCTGGTAGTTGCATGTACTTTCAGGTATATAATTTGCCCCAAAAATGATGTGTACCATTTAATAATTCCCATGGAGCCATAAATTGCAGCAATTCAATTGCTATTTTTTGTATTTGTTACTGTTCGTATCATTTGGTGCATATATTTTTAGCAGCATCTTTTTGTACTTTTGTGTACACAAAACAATACAGCTAGCAAAACACTTTACAATCTGATCACAAAGTCCCCTGACATCATGTTAAAATGTCCAATCAGCCTGATCTAGTAATATGTTTATTCTGCTGAACTGGAGCACACTGGCTGTGCAGTGTATTTATTCAACAAACATTTATTCCAGTCCTTTAAAAGCATTTATGATCATATTAAAATGGTCAAATAGTACCTCTGCAGTATAAAATATAAAGTGAATAAAAAAAATAATAATAATTTGCATTTATGAGCCTGCAGCCAACTATGTCCACAGGTCACACAAGTTAAACGTCAATTTGTAAACGTGTGGCCCACTTTTCATCTGTGTATGCATTGCCACTGTGAAAGCATGTCCTCAAAGTGGAATATACAAATAGTTCTTGAGTCGTTGACAAGGGGAGGGGGCCCAAGTAATTCATGATGCCAGCGGATTTGTGATCTAAAATGCATGTGATCAAACCATGTTCTATATTCCACACCATTAAATGAATAACAGTTTCTTGCAATACATTTATTTATAAACCTGGCTCTGTGATGTATGCTGTAAAAATTTTCAGAAAATTGGGCGGAATTTTTAGCCAAATTCTAGAAACAGGAAATGTATGTGCAAAAACAAAAAGTGGAATCCACATTAATCTTACTTCACTTGGAAAGGTATTCTCTACTGGTCAAATCATTCTTGGGGAAATTGGACAGGAGTGAATGCAACTTTAAGACAGGATAGTGCTTGCAAAGAGGTGCCAATCAGTTTATACTAATGTAATGGCTACTTGGAATTAGAGCTGCAGCTAACGATTATTTTCAAAATCGATTAGTTAGCCGATTATTGAGTTCGATTAATCGGTTAATCGGATAAACAATAATTTAAAGTTTAAAAAATGGCTCCAGTGATGGGACTACTAGTTTGTATTGAGGTTGTAGTCCATCACAGGAGCAAGCTTGGAGCGGTGGAAGTAAAAAATAAAAAAGATAGTGTGGTGTGCAATATAGTGAAATGGAAAGTGTAAAATTATAGAGCAATGAATGCAGAATGGCACCGGCTATAGAGGACTACAAAACCCAGCAATACATTATACAGCACAATGCAGAATACCACCAGCTATAGAGGAATACAACAAATCCCAGCAATAGTACATTATAGCTGGCGGCATTCTGCATTGCGCTGTATAATGTACTATTGCTGGGTTTTGTAGTCCTCTATAGCTGGTGGTATTCAGCATTGCACCACTGTATAATGTATTATTGCTGGGATTTGTAGTCCTCTATACAGCGCAAAGCGGAATATCACCAGCTATAGAAGAGTACAACAAATCCCAGCAATACATTATACATACAGTGTATAATGTATTGCTAGGATTTGTATTCCTATGTATAATATACAGCACAATGTACCATCAGCTATAGAGGAATACAAATCCCAGCAATGCATTATAGAGCACCATGTGGGGGGGAAGTGCAGGCTTACCTGAGCAGTCTTCCAGCAACTTGCTTCTGAGATCGGACCTGTCTATCGGCGGCTGTCATCACCCCACACCTGCTCCTCCTTACTACATCTCCCCACGTCCCTGTGCCGATCATGGATGTGGGGGGTGATAAGTGTGAGGCGGAGAGGAGGCGCGGCGTGTGGAGCGTGGATTGGGCGGGTCTGGCAGCAGTGAGCGTGAGGTGGGGAGGAGGTGCGGCGCACAGCGTGTGGAGCTGTGAACAGGGCCAACTGGTCGGAAGCCGATTATAATCGATTATTGAAAAAGTTGACAACTTTTTCAATAATCGATTATAATCGATTATGTCGATTAGTTGTTGCAGCCCTACTTGGAATGTCTGTGCTTAATATTATTATTGCAATATCATAGTATTTCTTGTACAGCAGCCATGCATATTTAATTAACAGAGGACATAATTCTCAACAAGATTATATTGATTTGTATATGCCTTTAAGCTTTGGTGTGTTTAGTTACCATTTGCTGTCAAGCTGATGCAAGTACTTAGGCTGGATAATGTCTTTTGGTTAAACCATGTTCCCTTCAAGCTCACTGATTATCATATTTTAGCAAAGTTTGCATACAGTTAAGGAAATGCTTCCATGTTGGTATATACAGTGGTAATGCAATGGTCCGTGAGCAGTTTACAAACAATACAATACCTGTGCTTGGCGTTCTTTCAAAGTGAATTTTATGAAAATAACCCCTTTGCTGCCAATCTGTATATATGGTTGATTCATTTTAACCTCTGAATATGAATGCTTTTTTTTTGCATCTTATTTTGTCTTGGTGTGTGGCTGTGCTAGTAAATATGCATTGATTTCTGAATGTATGTTACTTAACCTTTGTGCTGATATATTCATCATACATGTCAGCTCATTTGGGAAGAGAAAGCAGAAAGGAGGAGATGAGCAACGCAGAGGACTTGTTCGGTTCCACTTCAGAAAGCGACACTTCTACGTTTCATGGCTTTGACGAGGATGACTGGGAGGAGCCTTCCTCTGTCCAAGCCAAAAACTCCCCTACTGCTGAGGACCGGGGAGACTGCTAAAGAGAGTTATCCGGATGAACCTATCTCCTTCCAGTTACTTCCAATCCTGTTAACTTAATTTTTGTCATTTAATTTTGCCCTACCCCTGGTCTTTCTTCTGCATTTACAAAGCACAACTGGATGTTTTATTTTTATTTTTTCTGAGCTTGATTAAAATGAAAACTGTGGCTTACAATTTTTTTCTCTACTTTGCAATAAGAAGAATTTCCAGTATTAGCAACGCTCAGCTGGCTTAAAGGCCACGTGTGATTGACAACTGAATTTCCATAATACTGGTTCTTAAATATTACAACAAAAATAGAAGGCAGCAAAACACTGGAAGTCTACTTTAATTCTGTCTGCGACCCTAATTACCTCACTGACAGAAGACTTGCGATCAATGATGGTTTCTACGACTAATCAGATTTTGCACCCATTGTATGGAAAAAGCCTGACTTTAAAGAGAACACTGTACAAGGAGCAAGTTCCTCCTTATTTTCCTTCACCCGATCTTCTGCATAAGGTCAGAAGGTGTTTAGGTAGAGAACAAGCATAAAAGGGCAAATGGGATAAATACCTCAGTCTTGCTTTTCCTTCTTCAATGGTTTATATATGCTATTTATTTTTGTGGCTGAAAGGACTCCCTGATGTCTAAAAGGCACCTTTTTGTCTTCTTTATTAATACCACCTACTAGAAGATACCAAAGCAGTACCCGTTATTGGTCCACAGGGCAACGGAAATGAGACCAAACTATCGTCAAACCTGCTGAGCTGAAATCAGGCTGAACTGCAGCAGGATAAGTTAAGGTATGCTACCAGCACGTTTCATTCCCATCATACTGCTCAGTAACTTGCTGAGCCATGTCAGGGCTTCATTAAATCTTTTTACACATCACGCTTTCAAAGTGGGATTTATAAAAAATAAAAGTCATTGCAGGAAGTGATACCCACTAAGTCTAAAGAGAGAAATAAGGGATTTAAACCAATTTATGTAAATGACTTTTAAGACTGTGCTCATCATGTTGAACATCTACAAAACTACCCATCACACATAATCATCAATTCTTTCTGAATTATTTTCACCCCTACATTTATTGGAATCTACACGACAGGTCATATTAGCAACTTACAACCTTGTCCCACCACCTGCTATTACCCACTATGAACAGAAACAAACGATTAGGTTGAAGATTAGAACCCCGGGTTAATCAGCAAAAGAATATTCTACAATACAGTGTTATACAATAACAGATAGAAAGAGCTCTTTATTGTAACCCCACCTATTGATGACATGAGAGAGTTGAATCTCCTCCTTCGCAGCCACTGTTGATTCTACTCATAAGAAATCACTGGTTTGACAACTGATAGGTAGCCCAGCTCTCCCTAATCTAGTTCACAGTGGGATCTTATCTATCAAAGTGTTTAAAATAAGAACTGTCTACTTTGCATTACAGTAACCAAAGCTTTAAATCAATATGACTGCTAAAAATACAGAGAGTGCTACATTTTAGACATTCTGATAAATAAGAACCCATGTATCTATTGCTGAAATGTGGGATATGAAAACCCAAACCTTTAACAAAACTGAAAATATTTGTTTTACTGGTTCCTCATAATGCATTACCTACAACCAAACTAAGAGCAGTAGCCCTAGTTATACCATAATACTTTTACTGTGAATTGTTTAATGTCTTTATCCATGAATAATAAACAGATTAAGACGATTGTATTGTAATGTCGTTTGTGACTCTGAAAACATGAAAATAGTCAAACATTATGTAATTTGTAAAGATTGACATTCTAAAAAACAGGATTTTTGTCTTACCTGTAAAATCCATTTCTTGGAGTACATCACAGGACACAGGGAATTCATTTTGGAACCAACGGTTTACACAGCTTCATTCAGGTGACAGGACACTGGCAAACCAAAGCTGTTAGCACAGCCCTGCCTATCCCCTCCCACTCCCAGCCTGTCTCAGTTTTGTAGCAAGCAGTACAAGAGCGGATCACAGGGAGTTCGTTCTTAATTGGATGGGCTATTCTTCACTGTTTGGATGTAGATCAGGCTGTTTGTATATATCTTTCTTCTACTGCTTCCATCCACAAGTCTGACTCCCTCTTCGTCATTTCTGAGGGTCCTTGTATGGAGCAGCCAGCTTCTCATTCCATTATCGCTAGGTTGATTTGGTATACTATCACTCAGACCTTTGAGTTGAAGGGTAACGTTACCCTCTTTTCTGGTCAAGCCTCACTCTACTAGGAGCCTTAGTACTTCTTGGGTCTTCCAGCATCAGGCTTCCTTATCCCAAATCTGTAAGGATGCCACCTGTTCCTTTCACACTTTTGCCAGGTGGACGTTCAGGTTTCTGCAGATGCTAGCTTTGGCCATGAGGTTCTTCAGGTACACTCTGAATTGAGTGTCCCCTTCTATTATACTTCTCTGTTGGGACCCTTCACTCTGTTTGTGTTCCACTCTTGTACTGCTTGCTACAAAACTGAGGCAGGCTGGGAGTGAGAGGATTAGTAACAGCTTTTGCTTGCCAGTGTCCAGTAGGGCTGCAACCAACTAATCGTTTATGAGAATAGTTGTCAACTATTCTCATTATCGATTAGTTGGTTGGATCCCCTAGCTCTCTCCTCCACGCTGGATGGAGGGCACAGCAAGCAGTTGGTGGGTGCAATAGCCAGACTGCTATTGCAATTTAAAAATGGCCAATAGCAGGCTGGCTATTGCAGCAGCCCCACTACCTGCTGTATTTGCATTCAGCTGGTGTCTGTGGAATCTTGCCAATGGCAGCTGTCATTCCCTGGCTGAAGCTATTCAAGCGCCATGTGCTTACAATACAATTATTTAAAATAAAATTATAGAAGGTGGGAAAAAAGTCATTTTTGGTTTCGGCCTGACAAATTCTGCTGCGGGAGGTGCGTTACAATGCCATTCATTTAAATGGCACCCCATTCACAGTGTAATTGCCCACACTTGAACGCATGGTACCACAATGCTGTGCGTTCCAGTGTAGTGCAATTGCAAAATATTGTATATGCAGTTTTATTCTGAAGTAAACTTTGTGTTTGTAACACTGCATTTGTGTATTTCATTTTAAATTAAGGATGGTATTTTTTTATCCGATTAATCGAAAAAATAAATCGACCAACTAATCAATTATGAAAATAATAGTCAGTTGCAGCCCTAGTGTCCAGTCACCTGAAGGTAGTTGCATAGCCCATTGGTTTCAGAATTAACTCCCTGTGTCCTGTGATGTACAAGGAAGAAAAAGTTGCATTTTAGAATTAAATGTTGTGAAAGTAATGATTACCGACATGGCATAAAACAGCCATCCAGTCTATGACTCATAAGCTTAGACCCATCCCCCAATTTTGTATGGCATCCCTAAGGACAGATCTGTAGTAGCCTGGACCTGTCAGCCTGTGCCTCCCCCAGGTCTGCATTGGTAAAAGAGAAAAAAATGATACAAGTTTATCCATACAGAAATTAAATATATGATCCATGCAAAAACTGTGGGAGGAGCATGCTGACTTACCAGTTGTTGGCTTCCGAACTAACAGATTTTTAGCTGCACTAGAGAAGACCTATGTTCTTGCATGTTATATGCATGGAAAACTGTTGAAGCATATCTCCTATAATGCAGGAAATGGCTTTACATTTTACAGTGAGGGAAACTGGGATCATATAGAATAGATGGCTTTAGCCAACTACATGAGATACCATGCTATCAAACATGCTACTTGTTCACTTGCTAGCAAATGCCTAATTTATAACACAATTACTTTAAAGTGTGACAAATGGAGTCACAGAAAGTGGTAAAGCCACACAGTGGTATGGGATTAAAGAAGGTCAATTCACCCAAAAATGGTATCAGTTATATGAATGTTCTGAAGGGCTGAGCCACACACTGGCAACTGTTAATGCTTCAGCAAACCAAATGTCATCCAGTTTGTTAAGATGTACTCTAAAACCTGCTGCAATACATAGGAAATCCATCATAACCTTTTCTGTTGACTTCCCATGGAAGGATACTTATACTGTCCTCAAACCAGCAAAGACCAGGAACTTCTGCCAGGCAGAAAATCTTTTCCTGATTATTTCTAACACAGTGCCCCATGCATGCCCCCCTCCCCTCCTGGACATATTACACGCTATTAGGGTGGAGATACATAAGCAAACACCTACTATCCAACACACATGCCAGGGGAATAATGTGATGATCTGTAATGGTTTTTTAATCTGTCACCTACAGAATGGGCTGCACATATCCAGGGATACACTCTGTTTTGGTTGGATTGGGTAGGAAGGAGGGGGGAAGAGTATGTATGTATGTCAAGAACGATCTGAAAGTGAATGTAAGAGATGACATCACTAACAAGATTTGTCACAGTGTGGAGTCCGTATGGCTGGAGATGCAAATGAATGGGAAAAAAAAAGGTAAATTACTGGTAGGTATATGCTATAGGCCCCCTAACATAAGTCAAAAGGAGGAAATTCAGCCTCTCACAGAAAACAATGGCGGGAAGCAGGTCAATGTTATTATTATGGGGCATTTTAATGATCCTGATATTGATTGGAATGGAACCACACACTCAATTAAGGCTCGCCATTTCTTGAATCTATTGCAGGAAAATGTCAT
The DNA here is from genome assembly GCF_000935625.1 of Nanorana parkeri. Taxonomy (NCBI): domain Eukaryota; kingdom Metazoa; phylum Chordata; class Amphibia; order Anura; family Dicroglossidae; genus Nanorana; species Nanorana parkeri. The sequence goes on from NW_017306803.1 coordinate 303,572, forward strand.
GGGTCAAATAGCAGAAGCCCCAACTAGAAAAAAATGCTCTGTTGGATTTACTAATTTTAAATAACACCAAGCTGATCGCAGACATGGAAAATAGGGAAACAAGTTTACAAAATAAATTATAGTTTATACATCATTAGATATCAAAACATTAATTTTGTTATGTTTGCGGTAGATTGGAAGAAATAGAGACATGTTGGTATGACAAGAACATTAAACTTCAAAAAAGGCTAACTTTAAGAAGCTTCACTCATTATATTATACTAATTGGGACCAAATGTTCTTAGCTAAGAATATGGAGGACAAGTGGGAGAGTTTTAAAGGACAACAATGGCATTCACCAGTGCATGCCATTAGGTAAGAAATATAAAAGAACAAAAGTTTAATACTATTATTAAACATTTCATAATTCTAGGGTATGAAGACATATAAATGAGAAAAGAATGACCTTTAAAAAATATAAGATGGAAGGCTCTTTATCAGCATTTCTGTACTACAAGGAATGCAGCAACAAAAATGTAATCAGGCAGCTAAGATAGAAAAATAGATTTTTACAGAAAGTATAAGAAACCCCAAAAATTCATAAAATATATCAGTAGTAAAAAGTTAAGCACAGAACATGTAGGTTCCATAGTATATGAACAGGAAGAATGTTACAAGTGACAGGGAGAATACATTCTTCTCTTCAGGTTATACAGGCGAAATATATGGGTTTAACAAACATAAAAGTCATAACAATACTAATAATGTACTGACAGAATTGCAGGTTAAAAAAAAGAAACGTGAAAAACTAAATGGGAACAAATCTCCAGGACCAGATGGCTTACACCCTCAAGTTCTCAAAGAATTAAGTCAAGACCATTGTTCCAAATTTTTAAGGACAGCTTAAAGAGGAACTATGAGGTGAGTGATTTCCACTCATCCTCATAGTTAGAGCGACCTGTGACAAAGAAGCTGTCACAGGTCGGCTTTATTGATCGGGAAGTGAGCAGAAGCATCCAGCTGATCCGCTCACTTCCCGATCGTCTCCCTGCAGTGAGAGGTGACTGTCAGTCACTGCTCCCCACTGGGATTCCCCCCCTCCCCACTCCGATTCTCCAGTGCTGAGTGGAGGAACGAACAGCGGGAGGGCACAGCTGGCTCTGCCTTTAGATAGGCAGAGCCAGCTGTCACTCACGCAGCTGGGTGAATCTCAACAGTATTGTCGGGATCCATCCCGGCTGCAGGCAATAGCTCGCTATATACTGAGCTTTGGGTCATGGGAGGAGGTTAGTATATGTCCACCCCTGACCCTAAAGAGAACTATGGGGAAAAACACTTACCCCATAGTTCTCTTTTAATGACTGGAATCGTACCAAATGATTGATGAAATGCAAATGTACCTAAAAGGGTACCAAAAGGGGTAGGGATGTACACCAGGTAACTACAGACCAGTCAGCCTAACATCAGTAATATGCAAGGTATTGGAAGGAATGGTAAGGGACTATATTCAAGAATTTGCCTGTGAAGATGGTATCATAAATAAAAAACGGCATGGATTTTTGCACAACAGTTCTTCTCAGGAAGTGAGCAGAAATTTAGATAGAGGTGGACCAGTGAGTATAGTTCAGCTGGATTTTGCTAAAGCATTTGATACAGTACCCCCCAATCGCTTAATTATTGGCACTGAGGAAATTGTATGTACATGGGTACAAAACTGGTTGCAGAAACCAATCCAAAAGGTGGTGATAAATGGCTAATTTTCTGCATGATCTAAGATTGTGAGCCGAGTACCCCAGGGTTCGGTCCTAGAGCCAATTCTGTTTATCTTGTTCATAAATTATATAGAGGTTGGAATGAATAGCTTAATCTTAAGTGTTTGTGGAGGATACCAAGCTTTGTGGTGCAATAATTTCACAACAGGATATAGATTCAATACAAGACCTTGATGAAATTAATAAGGGGGATGGAGGACCTAAGTTATGAAGAACTACAGAAATTGAACGCGTTCTCCCTGGAGAACAGGTGCTTAAGAGGGGATATGGCAAAACAAATATGACAACTGCACAAATCAATTTTCTGGGGATAAGATCACAATATGCAAATCTATTAACCAGTTGACATCCGCGGTGTTAAACCCCCTTCCCTTCCAGGCCATTTTTCAGTATTCAGCGCTGCGGTACTTTGACACGTCTTTTCTGCCCGTAGAAAAAAAATGCCGACACGAAGCCACAACATTAAGTGGGATGAGAAGCACTTTAATCGTAAACTGCGTAAAGGCTTTTTCTTAACTGTCAGAGCAGTAAAAATGTGGAACTCCCTTCCATAGTTAGTGGTATTAGCTGAGTGTAGAGAAGTTCAAAAAACATTTAGAGGAGTTTCTCAGCTCACAAAATATACAGGAGTATAGATGTTCATAATGACATGCACGCACGCACATATTTAGGTTGAATTAGATGGACATGCGTCTTTTTTTCAACCTTACAAACTATGTACAATTTGGGCATTGTAGTTTTTTGCTGTTTCACAAGCGCACATGATTTACCCACCAGAAAAAACAATATCACTTGTTCTAAACATCAAGGAATTATATATAAGTGTGGAAGCCTGAAGCAAAGATCTTACCACCAAAGTACATGACATCTTTAAGAAACTTTTAGGCGATTTACTCAGCATTTACCCAATATTGAACTATGAATTTGTGTGTACCATTTATAGCAGTAGTTGTCATCTTATGCGTTTCGGGTGCTCAACGGTGGCTCCTGATATCACCAAAGGGCTGCACATCATGTTCACTATATATAAGGCGAGAGAGGACTTTCAGAAACTGCAGACATACTAGAGACACATGATGGCCAGAGACTAGGGACATGCTTGAGGTGTGGTTGGAGACTGGGGGACATGCTCCAGAAGATAGTGAACTGGGCATGCGTTACATGAGGATAGTAGAATAAAGTAATGCTTTTACTCCTGCTGGAGCCAAGGGCCACAGGTTGGGCACCAGGGATCTCTTCAGTTGAGCACTCACGTGACAACTGGGTTTCTAAGAAATATATGATAAAGCACACCTGTTGCACTTATGAGTTGGATATGTTTTAAATATGCTGCCAGAAAAGCTTTCACATTTTTTTCAAATTATTATTATACAGAAACAATCTCACTTGAGGTTATCGCTCAAGTAACAAGTATAATGGAATCCATAGATATGCAACAGAGCACATTTCTGGTATTAATAAGAAATATATGTTTTAGAAAAAAGCTCCAGGCAAACAGAAAATAATTTTTTGAAATAAATATATGTTTACAGTTTCACTTGCCAATGCCTTTCTAATTCCCTATATGTTATGTAATTTACACACATATACTACAATGAACAGTCATGACCTACTTCGTTCCTGGTTGAACAATTCAGCATCCCGTGTCACCTCTGGTGTATTAACTGGACAATAACGCAGTATTTTTGCCTTTGTAACATTAGCAAAGACATGATCCAGGAACCAGTAAAGTCAAGCCAGCCTAAAGTGTTCTTTTTGGCTGTGTATAGGCCAAGGCATGTAAATTACAAGCTAGGCAGTACAGATTTACAAACCCTTTGTAAGGTAAAGAGTAAACATATATTAACTATGTACTTATACATCTGCCTGGTAGGTGTTAGTATTTTGGAATGTGCCATTCACATCCAATAGCAATAAAGCACACCAACACACTTAACGTGCATTACAGTCATAACCATTGTGTGATTGGGGTGAATGGGCCACTACTGTCTGACTTCTTTTTTTTAAGAGATTGAACTCACTTTCTTGCCAACAGATGTAAAGGTACATCTCCCCCTAGAGATTAATACATTGATTGGCATCAACTGAATAAAGTAGGAAGCTGTGAGTTTTAGCCAACTTAATCTACCATTTGATTTCTAACCTAACCTAACCTCCAATAAATTAAAATGTTAGAAAATGTAAAAAGGAGGAAGAGATGCAGTGCAGGACAGGAATGCAAGAGTCTTATGATTGTTACAACAGCTAGAAAAAAGTTAGTGAATAGGGTCAGAATATTTAGAATACAGTTAACTTAGAAAATAACTTACATTATTAGCTCACTAACACCAGTGACAATTCTTCCTCTGTTGCAGCTGGGGACACTACCAGTGTTTTCAGGTGTGGAGGAGTATGTGACAGTGCTCAGGCCAAGCAGCCAATCTCTAGGCCCCAGCCCTGTACAATCAAGGAAGTGACATCAACACTTCACTAAGGTCGTCCTCATTGAGAAATACAGAGCGGCTGTGACACAGTAGCGTTGGGGGTGCCTATTTCAAAGACACAGTCACTCCATCCTACATGGGCAAGGCAACAGTGAACATAGAAGGGGGCATGGGAATACACTTTTAGCTTGTTATGGGGAATCCAGCCAGTGGGCCAGGCGGGTTGTCCTTAGTGGAAGAGAAAGACTTCCCCTTAATCTAGCGTCATAAAGCAGCTGAGCTGATAGTCCACTTGATTTGACACCTACAGCCCCATACAGAGTTATCAAAAC
>NW_017306803.1:308237-315646 GCF_000935625.1 Nanorana parkeri
GAGGCAGCCCCCCCCCCCTCACCCCAATCAAGGTCTCCAAACTACCACTTAATACTACCCAGAAGCAAAAATGGATTTGGAGTCTAGCACTATATTTAGTTCCTTAGGACTCCTTTGTCCTTTAGTGTGTTTTTATTTTTTTGCCTAAGTTTTCAGTGTAATTGAAGGAAACTTATCAAAACCCATGTCAACGTGCCTGCAATGCCATGTGTTCTAATACGCATTGCAATGTACTTTGAAAAGCTTTTGTACAAACATTGATGTTTGTTGACATGTGGTTTGATGCATTTCAATGGAAAGTGCATCAGGCAAAAATCGCATCCTGTTATGTAGAACAGGGAAATTTGTTCTCTAAAGGCCTATTTGTTCAAAATGGTCAAAATCAAGTCTATGCTTTTTTTTTTTTTATTGAGAAATAGCAATGATGTATATTTATAAAGTTGCTCTGGGGAATTTCTCACTCATTGCTGCTTTATTTTAACAAGGGTAAAACATTATTTACAGAAGTCTGCTTTACAGATAGATTTAAAAAATGTATTAAGACTTTCTGACCATTTATTAATACATTTGCACTATCCTAAATCTGGCATGCAGCAAATGAATGCAGAACTTCTGTTATGCAAACTTGTTCTGGAGCAGGGGCTTGAAAGTACTGAAATTATGGGATCAGCATGAAGGCCAGGCAACAAGCATTTTCTGAAGGAGTGGTCAGCAACGGCACACCACATATTTCAGTACATGTTTCCCTTAAGATACCACACTGACAGCAAATTGTTATCCACCATCACAGCCAGTTAATTTATAGCGCAAACAAACAAAGAGCATCCTCTCCATACATTCTCTTATATATTCTCCACTTTATACATAACTTTAAAAAACTAATTTTGGGTTATACATACACTTGAAAACACAGCCAACCATTGAATTGCTAGTCAAGCAATAAACAATGTCCTTTAAAAAAGAACAACAAACAATTCTTATTAAAGTAGTAGACATTACTGCTTATCTTTTTAAAAGTATTCTCTACACATATATCTCAGTTTGTGTCAATATTCCCTTTCATCCAGTTGTATCCAATGTGGATTAAAAAGTGTACAGCTGGTACTGCATGCAGGGTTTACTGAACCCCATGGAGAGGGTCATTTCAGTGTACACAAGCCTAAAAAACAGATATATATGATTTTACTGACGGAAAGCAATAGTGAGTGCCATTATACTCCCAATTTACAGGTTACCCTGAGGTGTATATCGTTGACATTTTCCTCACTGTGTTCACTAAGGTCTTATATTCTATAATATGTGACTGTTTATTTTAAAAGAAATGTTAACTAGCAGTGAAAAATGACCTTAAAGTACAACTGTGGTCAGTCTACAGACATTCAAATATTCAGCACTCACTGATCTTTGTAGCTGCAGGCACTGGAGAAACGGATCATCATCAAGGTTTACGGCACAAGCACTTTCACTTTAACAGTTCAGTTTACTGTGCCCCTCCCTGCATTTTGCATTGAAATCAATGGAAATTAACTAAAATGGCTGTCAATGTGGGTTGCAGTGTTTTGTCATGCATTGCAGTGCACTTTACATTGCTCATCAACAAGTGTTAACATGAGTTTCCATTGATTTCAGGTAAATATGCAAAGGTGTGAATCCAACCTTATGTAAACACACAGCAGATGCACGGGAAATGGTTGGAGGGCAGAGTGCTTAGACCCAACCTGTATGACTTTAATGCTTTTGATGTAAATGATGAGGATACATTGCTCCAGAGTTCCTGCAGCTGCAGAGGTTGGCGAAGGCTTGTTTTAAAGCCTATTTACTGCTTGCCAAGGATATAAATTGCCCATAGCTTAGCCACTGTTCTACTTTAACATTTCTAGATTCGCGGATGAACTCTTTTTTGCCATTTGTTCAATTCACAATCCAATTCTGTGGACTATGTTGTGTTTTTTAATTCAGCATGTAATAATTATTTATGCTTTTTTCTCCCCTCCCCACAGCTCGCCATGCCCTATGATGATCATCTACTTCCACGAAGCAACTTTTGTCGGTGCAGTTGGCAATAAAAAATAGTCTATCTGCCGACAGCCAGTCCCTGAACCCAATGCCTTGCTTGTGCAATATGAGAAAATGGCTTTTGCTGAAGATTGCTGGGGTTGCAGTTTTTTTTTTTTATAGATTCTTATTTCGCTTAGGTGCTATGTTTACCACATTTTCATGTAAGCTTATGGTAAAGGAAAAAAAGAAAAACCAGGGGAAAAAAAAGACACCTAATTTATTTCAGTATTTAATCTAAAGAAAAAAAATCACCCAGTGCGAGAGTTGTGGAATTTTTTGTTCTGGTATGTGTTCTCTGGACAAGGAAGATCAAGCTGAAGTGAGTGAAAGCACTTATGCAAATGAGGACTATTTATTTTTATTTTAATAATAAACATTTTCTGTTCTGTTCACACGAAGAGCAAGAAATTTCATCTTAGACTTTTTTTAGGTTATAGTATTTTTCTAATTTTGTAGTGGACTTTAAGCCTCTTGTTGGTTAATCTGTGAGACACTGCTGTGTAGACAACGGCAGGTATCAGGCACTGCTGAACAGTAGTGAATCAAAGTACACTGTTGTAAAGTAACTTACTGTGAGTTGTTTCACTTCTGATATTCTACTGACACAACTTTATATGTTGCTGATTAAAGAAAATCTGCCAGTACAAACGTTTCATGCTGATTACACAATATTTGTTAAGGGGCCAGTTCATCAAATGATACCTGATAAATGATCAAGGCAGTGAAACTGAAATCACTCAATTGCACTGTTTCTGGAACCTGAATAGGCATACGCACATGAAACATTGCCGCTTTTCCTAGAGCATGCAAGATTTCCTAAGCCTCCGCCTGAGGAGAAAAGGGCTTAGAAAACCCCTGAACACTGCACAGTAATCAGTATGAAATTTTATACTGATAAATTATCTTTAAAATTTAACAAATCTTGGATTTGGTGCTCTAAAAAGTAAACAATATATATTTTGTTTTGTTTTCTCCATGAGAGAAATGTCATGCTCATTCATCTGTATACAGTTGACGTGCCAACTGATGGTTAATAAAAGAAGGTGTATATATTGCCAGCCCAAAAACCTGATGCAAGGGTTAAGCAACGTTTGACAACAGCAGTCCCTAAAGAACAATTGTATTGCTGGAATTATGTTGCCATTGGTACCGGCTTTCAGAATAGCTGCAAGGGGAGATCTCTCCATCCATGCTGTTTAGTGTGGCTGGGGTAATGGAGCGCTTCCCTCTTCTTTAGCCCACTGAATGGCAAGCTTTAGTCTTGCACGTATGATTTAATCCTGCAAATACGACATGCTGAGACATGCTCATTGTATTCTTTATTTTAACTCAATTTCCAATGTTTAGTTCACAAACATCACATCTGTGTTTTTTTAACATGTAATGAAAATGTTACTATTGAAAGCTTTTGTTAATCATTAGTTTTTGTTTATTGTCCACCTCAAATGGCTTAATTTCATGCTTCCCTTATTAGGCACCTTAATTAGTACCAAATTACAATTAGAAGCTAGTGGTATTTTAAGGAGAGATAATTTTGTGAATTGACCCCTTTGTGCTTTAGGACATAGATGGGTTATTGTTAACCATTAGACCCAAGAGGACTAACTGAATGGCTTTCCACAACATGATACAGCTTCAGTACACTATTTATTGTAACAAAGGCTGCACACTGCATGAAACTGTAACTCTGTTGTTTCATGCACAGCACGTGGATTTAAGTGGAGACAGTTAACAAGGGGTTAATCACTTGATTTCAATTCTGTTTCAAACTACACTTACAGCTCCAGCCATAGAGTGTTATTGTAGGATACGTTCAGGTCATAGTACATTGAATTTGAAGTCAGCACAGTTGAGCACTTTTGCTAAACCGCATTGGCTTGGAATTCAATGTACTACAAATCTGCTGCCTGACAGAATGTGTTTAAATCCCTGTTTTGGATAGAGTAGGGAAGGGTTAAAACTACTCAGGTTCTTTTTTTTGTCATCTGTATCCCATCCTGTAGAAAACAGGAAGTGAGAAGAAATCTTACCAAAGTAAAGGGAAATAACCCTATCTCCAGTTGAAGTGCCTCATTGGAAGACTTACCCTCTATTGTTGTTCTGGGGAGAACTCAGAATCTTGGATTCTTGCTCGCTTTCAGTCCTGATAAATTTGTCATCAGGACCAATAGAGAGGGTGAATCTCCCCAGTGAGTACATATACAGTGAAAAAACAGAGGTTTTAACCTTTACCAATCTATCTAAAATTAAAATAGAATTTGCTTAGGATACACTTAAGATTGTTCAACTGCAGGACTTTGAAGTCACCAACATAGTTAGCCTCAAGAAGGCACATCATTTACTATTGCCAAAGAGTGTTATGTAATTCTAGTAGTTCTGCTAGTGCCTGCCAGGGACAGGGGATCTGCCCATCACACAAATTGTTATGAAGCGCTGGTACCACTTGGACTGTTGCTCTCAGCTCACCGATAGGATCATTCTCATTTTGTATGGAAGTTATATGCATCTACTAAGCATTGGGAAAACCTATTCAAGAAACTCATGTTCAGGATCAGTTGTGATATTACCAATACATTATGCGATATGACAAGAAACATATTATTTGCAGTGTTAGAACATAAGATGACTAACTCCTGGTAATGTCAGACAATCATATGTCTATGTGCACCAACAGACACTGCCCAATGACAAATCTTGTGGGGAATGATATGTTAAAAAAAATATCCTATGTTAACACTACTGCTTCTGATATAGGCCACCATGGGAGGTGTCTGTCCACAATCACACCTAGTTAATTCTAAAATACATACACTGAGGAATCCAAGCATACGCATGAGAGTCGGTGAACACAAAAGGCTTCTAGGCGATCAGATTGTGTGGACATGAGTGTCAGTCAAATAGGCGTCTTTTGTGCTTTCCTCTGATCTTAGTTTCAGTTTGCTGCTAGGGGTCTAACTTCTGACTTCTTTTCACGTAAGCCCAACCTCCTGGGGAAAAAACCCAAACACCTGGGCCAACAAGAGGATCTCAGTGAGACATAGGGGTGCTGTCAATGAACAGGTTGATGGCTAACTCAGACGTTAGGGAGGTTATGCCCTTAGTAACACAATAAAACCAGGATCTAAGTGCTGCAAAACATGTGTTTTGTGACCCAAAAGTATAACTGGGCCCTTTCTATCAAAAGTAATAGCAACTATAAGTTTTACTATTAAGTCTTACACATTTAACGCAGCTGACAAGTTCACTTTAAGCCCGCATTCACACTTGAGTGTGAAGACAGCGTCTTCGTGTGTAGAAACGTGCGTTGTGTGAAGCACATTCATGCGCGTTTTTGCACATTATTACGCGTGTAAACTGCGCATACATACAGTCACACGTTTTTGCGAGCAGATCGTGACACATTGATGTGAATGGACAATGTGCGTTTCGCTGGATGTGCTCAGATGAACTCACTGTGAATGAGGGCTAAGGCTGTGGTTTATATGCTGATCACACAATAAAATGGTATCAAATAAGGAATGTTATAGGTGAATACACTTGATACTACTATAGAGATTATTGAATAATAATGAAGAGGACAGTTTGTCTTGGAGGAAAGAAAGAAACTTGATTGCACTAACTGGTCTGAATACCTAAAATTACAGTAATGTATGCAAATAGGTTACGGGTGTGAAATCACAATAGTAATCAACCAACACTTTTTTTTCCACTAAAACATATATTTGATTGGCTGGTACAGATTTTTAAATCTGCTTCTTTTTACGGGGAAATATGCTGCGCATCTATTGTTGAAGCTAGCTGTATTTTACTTCTAACTCTGCTACAGAAATTAGAAATTCTGTGAAATCTAATGACCTTCAGTGAAATATTTTGAAAAGAAAAAAAAAAAGGATCCACTTGATACTAAAAACTTGAAGTATAAAAATAATATTGTCCTTTGCAGGGAAAAGGCCACTTGTGAAATTCATAATTTTTCATAATAATGCTATAAATGTTTTGTTACATACAATGCTATTTAGTACTGCAAACTGACATGTATGTGGTTAGTTTTTACCACGCTGTCCTCCATCTCCCACATCCTCTATCAGTATACACACTGAATATAGTGGTCTGCTTAGTAGTAGCCTACAATTTAAGAGTGCCAGTGATTATGCAGGCAAGCAGAGTATTCATGTTTTCAGGTCATTATGAAGAATTAAATAGTCTAGATCTTATGGGCAATGAGGATATTTCTTTCTTTCTTTAAACATGTTTGATACCCTGAGACTGCTTTTACATCTGTATAAGAAATAAGAGCTTTTCGTTTCCACTGCTAGTCATGTATACAATAAAGAAAGCATGGCAAATGATTCCAAATTAAAATGTTTTTCTCTCACCCTTTTAAGTAAAAGATCCCATCCACGAATCAACCAATTTTAACTCCTTCTAAAGAGCTGGAAGGAAAAAGGGTCATTAAACTGCTGAGCACATATTGCATGTCCTTCATTCATATTCTGGTAACGCTCTCCATAAAGCTCAGCCTTGACATTGCTATCAGTAAGTCCATCACTCTTCGATCCCTTTGTGGACAAAGCTGCAGTTTCTTCTTGCCTGTATTAGAAATACCCATTTTCCTCTATGTTCTCTGGATACATCTGTAAATACCACTACTGGGTTATTGTTCACTTTTGTCACTTGACAAAGATCATCACTGCTTTGTTTAACAGGCATCACTCATCATTACCAGATAACTGTCAAATATCTTTTAGTGTTCAGGTTATGGCACCATATTACTAACAGATTCTACCCGAAATAAAGGAATAGCTACCCTAAAGGATTATTTAATATGAGGATATGACACAGACTAAATCAGTTAATAGCTTCTTATATTTCTTCTTGACCTGGAGACCTCTGCCCAATTCCCATGCCTGTGAGAGAAGGGTCTAAAAAGGTACCGGTTCTAGGTAGTCTCTTTATTGCAGTTTGATGATAAAGTAGCAGAAGCATTTCTATTTTGCTAAGCTGAAAAAAGGACAAAGCCAAGAAATTAGGCAGAGATTCCCCACCACACAAAACGTATTGATAGTCACCACAAGAAAGTATAGTCATTGATGCAGTGTGTCAGCATCCTCTAAAACTGTCTTAGTTGGGCTGACCCCTTAAATAAAAATGCATTTAATTCATAGATCGATTACTTTCTGGCAGAAAATAAGCAGCACTACAGATATTAGAGTGTGCTTTAAAATGTTCTCACATCTTGCCTAAACTGATATGGTACTACAGGGCAGTAACGTGGTATAGTTTGCCAACTAGTTTGACCCATTATGCCTGAACGCAATACATTCTGCCCAAAGGTAATGGGTTTTATATAT
>NW_017306803.1:315752-345198 GCF_000935625.1 Nanorana parkeri
ATATATATATATATATATATTCATTTTGTCTTATGAAGAACACCTTGTGATTAAACAGGGTTTTTAAGCAGTGACGTGCGGTACCTCTTGTTCCGGGTGAGACATTTCCCAGCATGTCCCGCAGGCCCCACCGGCCAAAGACCCAACCCGTCCCCACGCTAGTGTAAGGGAAGAGGCAGGATTTCCCTACTGTGTTACCTGTTAGATGCCGATCTGAATGGAGAAAAAGCTGTCAGCTTCAGACATGCCGCCGACCGCTTTTACCTCCATAATTCTAGGTGAGGCTCTGCCTCCCCTGACCGCACGTCCCTGTTTTGAAGGTGCCATTGACACAGCCAAAACCAAGCCTTATTTAAAATCAAAAGACATTATTCACTTATGTTTTATAAAATCACCCAGAAATAGAAACATTTTGAGTATCACCCCCACATGCTGTAACTCTTGAAATTGGGTATATAAACAACTCTTAGTTGACAACCTCCCAAATGCCACTCCTCTAAGAGTTGTAACAGAATATATAATACATCAAATCACTTCATGTACAGAAGAAGTACATTTTAGATGGTATATTGATAGTTGGAGTGGTTCTGGCTTTAACACGTTTTGTGCTTTTCCGTACTTCTTCAGGAAGAGTGGGAGGTGATCAAATCAAAAGCGACACCTTAGTTGTGAATATGGTGCTGGCATCAAGGTCTGTGCGCCCAGAGATAGGTGCAGTCACAGAGAAATGAGAGGCCACGATAAGGAAACCAATCACAGGGTAACCATAAAATCCCTTCACTGTGTCCCTTCGGAAGGATACTTCAAGCAAGAAAGTCCACACACAATGAGCAGAAAGCAGCGTGGTGTGGGTCTGATGCTGGCGGTGATTGGGACTTCCATCACTGGGAGAGGCAGGCTTCCCCTTCGTTTGCAGATTGGTGGCATGAATTTGGCTCTCCTCATTGTATGTGGACTTTCTTGCTTGTAGTATCCTTCAGAAGGGACACGGTAAAGGGATTTTATGGTTACCCCGTGATTGGTTTCCTTATCATAGCCTCTCGGGCGGTCATTTCTCTGTGGCTGGAGCTACCCCTGGGGGCACAGACCTTGATGCCAGCACCATAATCGCAACTAAGGTGTCGCTTCTGATTTGATCACCACCACCTCTTTCTGAAGTATGGAAAAGCGGGAAATGCGTTGAAGCCAGAACCACTCCAACTATCAATATACCATCTAAATTGTACTTGTTCTGTATATGAAGTGATTTGATATATTATATATGTTGTTACAACTCTTGGCGATGTGGCATTTGGGAGGTTGTCAACAAAGAGGGGTTTTATAAACCCAGTTTTAAGAGTTACAACATGTGGGGGTGATACTCAAATTGTTTTTATTTCTGGGTGATTTTATAAAACATAAGTAAGTAAAATCTATTGATTTTAAATAAGGCTTGTCTTTGGCTGTGTCAACGGCACCTTCAAAACAGGGATGTGCGGTCAGGGGAGGCAGAGCCTCACCTGAATTATGGAGGTAAAAGCTTGAACATTTAACGAATTCTGCTGTTTTGCTGATACTCGCTCCGTGGCTCCGAGCACCAACAATCATCCCACGTTCAAAGGCTGTTAAATCGCGTTGTTTACCCATATCTTCAGAAAAAAAAAATCACTTCTACTGTCGTGGTAAACAACCTGCTTCCCTACTTATAATGGTCTGGCCCTCTAGCAACTTCAGCGCGAAATTATAGCTAATTATAGCTAATTTGCCTACAAACGTCAGGTGGTCATAATAATCTGGCCATTCAGTGTATATGCCAGACCTAATGAAATTGATTTACTAAAAGGCAAATAGGCTAGCAAGGGAATTTTCTCTTAGTTTAGTGAATATGGTGAGCATTCACTTTGCAAAAAATACCCAAATGCATGCAAGAATAATAAAAAAGTTTGGTGTGATTGGATGATGCAAATCAGCAAAGCTTCAACTCATTCACTAAGCAAAAGGATTCCCCTGCAAAGTGATTCCCTTGAAATGGAAGCAGCCTATTTGCCGTTAGCAAATCAACCCCAATGTTCTAACTCATATTCCGCAATGTAGGGCCCCATACACACTCACTGCTAAAGACAAAACACTGCGAGATATAAGTGAGCCCATGGTCGGTATAGCGGCACACTTTTTGATAATAAAGAGCACTGAAGTGTGCTGCATTAACATTACAAGCTGCCTGAATAAGACCCATTATACATATGCTAACACATCAGTGCTGTGGAAGTAACTTGGTGTCAAGTTGCATCTGTATGCATGGGCCTTCACATTTCTACCTACCGTATATACTCGAGTATAAGCCGACCCGAATATAAGCCGAGGTACCTAATTTTACCACAAAGAACTGGGAAAAAAATATTGACTCGAGTATAAGCCTAGGGTGGGAAATGAGGCAGCTACTGGTAAATGTACAGAATGAAGATAGATACCAATAAAATTACATGAATATTTATTTTAAAGAAAAACAATAACCTAGCTCTGTAAGTGGAAAAGGGGGTACAGGGCTACATATCATGTACTACGGATCATTTAACCCATTCATATTAGCAGAGGATAATTGTAAATCTATTGTTCAGTGCATTCTATATGTAGTATATAGTACATGTACATATAGAGTGCCTACAACAATACATTTACAATGATCCTCTGCTAACATGAATGGGTTAAATGATCCATAGTACAGGGCTACATACAGATCATTTAATCCAACAAAAAACATAGCGCAAGTTCTCGAGACGCTGACTCGAGTATAAAACTCGGCTTATACTCGAGTATATACGGTATTTGGTCTTAACTGAAATAAACCATTCACAAAAAATACACATTTACACAATACAACCCCATTTAAACTTTTTCTCCTATGGGTTTAAACAGATTCAAATACAGCTTGTGCTTCTGAATAGAGCTGCAACTAACGATTATTTTCAAAATCGATTAGTTAGCCGATTATTAAGTTCGACTGAAGTAATTTTTCTACAATGCTGTAAGAATCTTGTAACATGCCAAGCTCTCAAGCAACTCTCTATTTCCTTTTTTATGTGGCTTGCTGCAGCAGTACAGTCCCTATGTCAAATATAACTATTTACATTTGCTTTTAGCCAGCAGTGGACACGCAGGGCATCAATTCATCTCAAATTGATTGCAAATAGTGCTGCCAGTCTACCTAACCTTACTGTCTGACTACGCAGAGTGGCTGTAAAACTTGATAACCAAGAGAAAAGCCGATTTTCCGTCTTGTATTGTATACTGCTATTAATATGTATAAAATAGGAGATGTTACAAATGAACATTGATGGCTTACAGAAATACAACTAAACCGTGTTTTTTAGGGCTGCAACAACTAATCGACATAATCGATTATTGAAAAAGTTGTCAACTTTTTCAATAATCGATTAATCGGCTTCCGATCAGT
The DNA here is from genome assembly GCF_000935625.1 of Nanorana parkeri. Lineage (NCBI taxonomy): Eukaryota > Metazoa > Chordata > Amphibia > Anura > Dicroglossidae > Nanorana > Nanorana parkeri. The sequence goes on from NW_017306803.1 coordinate 319,186, forward strand.
TGGCCCTGTTCATGGCTCCACACACTGTGCGCCGCACCTCCTCCCCACCTCACGCTCGCCGCTGCCAGACCCGCTCGCATCCACGCCGCACCTCCTCCCCGACTCACATTTCCTGCCCATCCACATCCACGATCGGCACAGGGACGCGGGGAGATGTAGTAAGGAGGAGCAGGTGTGGGGGGATGACAGCTGCTGATAGACAGGTCCGATCTCAGAAGCACGTTGCTGGAAGACTGCACTTTCCCACGCATGGTGCTCTATAATGTATTGCTGGGATTTGTATTCCTCTATAGCTGATGGTACATTGTGCTGTATATTATACATAGGAATACAAATCCCAGCAATACATTATACATACAGTGTATAATGTATTGCTGGGATTTGTATTCCTCTATAGCTGATGGTACATTGTGCTGTATATTATACATAGGAATACAAATCCCAGCAATACATTATACATACAGTGTATAATGTATTGCTGGGATTTGTTGTACTCGTCTACAGCTGGGGGTATTCTGCATTGCGCTGTATAGAGGACTACAAGTCCCAGCAATAATACATTATACAGCGCAATGCAGAATACCGCCAGCTATTATGTACTATTGCTGGGATTTGTTGTATTCGGCATTGTGGTGTATAATGTGCTTTTGCTGGGTTTTGTAGTCCTCTATAGCTGTTGCCATTCTGCATGCATTGCTGTATAATTTTACACTTTCCATTTCACTATATTGCACACCACACTATCTTTTTTTTTCTTTTTTACTTCCACCGGTCCAAGCTTGCTCCTGTGATGGACTACAACCTCAATACAAACTAGTAGTCCATCACTGGAGCCATTTTTTAAACTTTATTTTATAGTTTATCCGATTAACCGATTAATCGAACTTAATAATCGGCTAACTAATCGATTTTGAAAATAATCGTTAGCTGCAGCTCTAGTGTTTTTAATGAAAATGATGTACATTTTACCCACAAAAGACAGATTATGTTAGGAAATGTGTTTAAATACTGCATAACCTCTGACTGAGTTTTTTTCTGAGAATATTTCATCCACTAACACTTCTGATCAGAAATGGGAAGCAATTTCTATGGTATTTCTAGTCTGTTCTTACAACAGAAATGGTGAACACATTCTGGTACACAACTTCTTGTCTCTTTTTGTTATACATCTAATTTGCCATACATTTCTAAAACTACAGAATGGGAAAAAGGTGAATGTTTCAATGCCAAACTTATTTAGCACAGCTTTCAAAGGTCTTAGAAAAACATTTGGGAAAAAATATAGAATCTGAATAATCCAACATAACTGGAAAATATCAAAGTGTGACTAACATACAAAACCAGCAATTCTTGTTGAAGTAGATTTTTTCCCATTTTTGGATGGAGTAGGGATAGGTTAACAACCCTGTCAGGTTTTTGTTTTTTTAGTTTTCTTTAGCCATCTGGGTCCCATTGGTGACATTTCCCTTCACGCTCATGTTTCCTTTCCAGTAGGCACAAGAGAAGTGAGAGGAAATATCACCAATGTAAGGGAAATCCCATTTTCAAAACGTCCTCAACAGAACAAATGTCGCTATTGGGAGATTTTCCCTCTACTCCTGTACTGGCGACAACTCACAATTTGGGATTTTCCTTCAATTTCACACCTGGGGACAATGGTCACCGGGACAAATAGAGAACAAATCTTCCTGGCAGAAAACAAACAGCCCAAAAAAAAAAAGTTGTTTGGCCACATCGTTAAATTTAAAAAAAAAGAAGTTTTGGCTTTAGTTAGCTCCAAGCTTTCCACAAATTAAAGAAAATAATGCATTTAAGAATTAAATAAGCTGTTACATGTAAATCAAAGTGAAAAACTGAGACAACTAGAGAAAAGAACAGGTGAGCGGACCAATTGGACTGTTATAAGGCGGCCCCCAGAGTTAACACTGTAAAATCTAGAGAATTTAATTTTAAATTGTGGTGCTATGAAATCACAGATTAATTGCACCCACACACACATTCACCAAGTGGCTGGATGCCGAGGTGGCGTCAGGATACAATGATGAAAGATACACTCCATTCTCTCAGCTTCTATCTTGAAGACTATGTCCTAACTGAAGCAGTCTGAGGAATTAATTATTCCACCTCTCCACTCATTCCAGTGGAGAAACAGATGATGAAATTAAAACAATCTACATGGCAGCAGCTGAAAGGATGGAATCATCACCACTGAAAATCTTTTATGAGGTCTAGATAAGTTTGTAAGTGCTGGAATGCTAGAAAGGCAAAGCAACATTTCATTTTCAACACCAGGTGGAAGTATAGTTTCATATTTCTCAAGCAGTTGTAAAACAATGCTTAAACATGTAGTGTTAATTCTTAATGTTGTATCATCTGTATTCTTCAAAGCAGTAGCAGAAGACCCACCTTAGTTACAGTGACCAGATAAGCCAAAAGGTATTTCTTACAAAAAATGCAAAGAAAAACATTTGCAAAGTCTTTATGTAAGAAACTTGGTCTTTGAAAAGCAGCACAGTGATGCCAAGTTATTTAACTCAGTCTGACAGATGAGTATGAAACATTTTGGTATGTCTGTATTAGATAGCAGTAAAAAGGCCGGAGGGTTGAACTCCAGTCTGGTCCATGCTGATCAGCAAGCAGACTGGGCAAGCCACTAAAAGAGATTTTAATAACATATAGTAATAGCTGCTGATCACTCACAGCATACAGGTACAGACATGTGTAGTCCATACAAAGTAGGATATTTGAGCTTGAAAACCCTAGTTGAAAATACTAAAATTTTTGAACCATTCACCCAAGGGTTCATAAAAAAAAAAGCAGTTTGATCATCTGGTCTCTGCAGATTGGGACAATCCCCAATCAAGGACTGTCTGTCTAATGAAAGGCAACTGCCCTAGCTGCTTTGGCGAAGATAATATAACCAATGCCTCAGCATTAATCAAGTGACCCACCACCAGAAGGGGAGAAGAATATGTTCCATTTAGGCTTAAAGGCAACTGCATGGAAACACTATCAGTTTCATGATGATAAAGCCTAATTCTAATGGTCTAAGTTTATCTTCATAGTTATGGTTATGTCATATTTCCAAAGGGTCAGACGCTTCAGGAACAGCAAGTATTGTTTTGAAAAGCCTAGCTTACCATTTACAAAGAGGTGTTAAGTTTATGCAAGCAACAAAAGCATACAAATCTGATTTAGCTATCCTCATGTACCTCACATCAATTATGAAATTGTTAACTGTGTGTCTTATTGACATGTAGGGCTGTATGACTGTATACAACATGGTTACACTTGTGTGCACATCTGTAAACAAATACCAAAAGTCAAAGTCCACTGTCTAACAGAGGTCTCTTTCTGTGATTATAGCACTGATGAGTATCTATAGTGATGTATTGTCAGCACTGATTTTAAACAGATCAGTGCCCGTAAAGACATTTCATTGACTTAGTACTGTAATTTTTTTTATTCAGTCTAGATGTTTCTTTAACATTTAGATCACTGTGTTCAGTATGTGTTCAGTATGTGTTTTCTAGGGAATTCTTATCTTTAAATTCTATTTTGTGTGTATATCCCATTGCTCCTTGTGCTATGCTTCATATACATCTTACTGTGTAGTATGCAGAGTTGAGTCCTTGTGAGATGGTTTAAATTTACCGGACCAATCTCTAGCCAAAGTAACTATGTAACTACAGTTGTATTTCATATGCTCACAAGCAAATTAATTAAATTTCTTTAGTTTGGAAATAACAATGGTCTCAGAATGAGTGTTATTTTGCTTTTTCACGCAAATGTCTTTTGCACTGCTTCAGTTTAGATGTATTTGGTTCAGCAAACGCAGGTAAAGTTTACTGAATGCACTTTGTACAGAAGAATTCATTTTGTGTAGATGCCAAAAAGATTAATCACCGACTGGCTACTTATATATTTATAAGATTTGTTTGGTAGGAGTTAGTTACCTAGCGTGCAATGGTCCTTCTATATTCCATAATACTGAATAGCGATTTGCCAATCTCAATAAAATAATTTCAATTTGATAACACAAAAGGGTCAGATTTCAGAGTTCTTTTTATGTATTTTATATTAAAGGAGCTAGAGTTTGTAGTGGACGTCAGTAGGGCCAAGAGGTCCAGCTCAGATACCGTGTTTCCCTGAAAATAAGACACTGTCTTATATTTTTTTGGGCTCAAAAAAACACACTAGGTCTTATTTTCGGGGTAGTTTTTTTTTTTTATGTACAATCCACACTTATTCATGTACAACAGTCTACATGTATTCATGTACAAAAATATGGTGATCAGGGCAATCAGGGGTGCCGTACCTTTCCATGAGCAATTTGCTATCCAATCGCTGGCCAGAATGAGCGAAGCGCACTTATACTATGGATTCCTCACAGGCAGAGTGCATTTGGTATCACTCCGCCTGTGACAGGAGTCGGCACTATAGAGGTGCCGCCTCGCTTCCTCTAGGGCTGGCTTCGTTGGCACCGCTGATTCTCTCCCGCGGCTCTTCAGGCTCTCCCTTATGCCACCACCCGCCTTGGGAATGGTCACAACTAGGTCTTATTTTCGGGGTAGGTCTTATATTTTAGCAATTCACAAAAATAGTACTAGGTCTTATTTTCGGGGTAGGTCTTATTTTCGGGGAAACAGGGTATGTCTTCCCAAGTGATATAGTAAAAGTAGCTAGTAGGGCTTTCACACACCAACCTCCCTTAACATTACATATCAGCTTTGGGTGAAAACAGAGAGAATGGCCCCCAAGTTGGAGTTGTATTTTAGTTGGATTCTGATGTGGCTAAACACAGATGCTACAGCACAGACAAACAGAAGATCTCATCAGGAGAGCACAATGATACCAGAGGATAAAACATGTATTGCGAGTATATGCCAGTGTTCAGAACCTCCGTCTCACATCATAGTAGTTAATACAGCAACAGCCACTGCTGACTTGCTCTTATAAAGGCAGGTCAGGAAAATCAGAGAGAGAGAAAAAAAAATTCTTATCTGCATACCTGTTGCAGATCACTGATTTGAACAACTGAAGCCAGAGGATCAGGATGACAGTCAAGCAACTAACATTTTAGGGAGAGGTCAGCAATGGTACCCCATATTTCTCTCATGATTGGTTTAGATTTAAAAAATATTGTCAGCATTAAACCAAAGTATAGTTTTTGAAAAGGTCTGGAAGGATTAAACAATGACATGCATACTAACTAAATACGGATCAAACACCCGCCAAACATGAAAACACTGCTTGGTAGAAGGAACATTGGTAGTTTCAATTATAGCGAAGTCTAGATCGATTAATTTCACTAAACTGATTTGAAGAGCCCACATACTGAGGATCTTTTATAACCACTTAATACAACCCATTTCATGTGCAATGCAAAGTTATGTAAAATGTGATATATATGGGTCACTGTAACCCGGCTATTTATTGAACATTCTGAACAAATGAAATCCTCGTCTGCTATAGAAGTGTTTTTATTACTGCTCACAGAAATTATATCTCTGCAGTTCAGAATAACACATAGGGTAGCTTGAAAGAATTATATGGTTATAACTTTTTGGGAGTTTTTATTTTAATCCATTTTTATTTTGAATGGTTTTAGTCATTAGACCCCCGCTCCATAATTCCACATGACAGAGAAATAACTTTAAAAAAAAATATATATACTGTTCAGTGATCATTCCTGTCACCAACAATCTTCCCGACTGAAATGGACCCCAAAGACTAGAAATTGTTCCTGATATAACCATGGTACAGAACAGATCTCTGCCCCACAAAATACCCTTTTCCAACAATTTCTTCCAAATCCTCTACTTAGACCAAATAAACACACTTAACTTATGCATGTTCCATCAAAGAAGTGTTGTACCTAGAAAAACACTGACAACTGCTTTAGCAGAACAACATCATTTATTGCATATAATGACTGGGTCTCGACCGGACCAGTGAATCCGAATTTGCCTTCAATTGTTTCCATTTCTTTTGCAGAGAAAGGTCTGGTTTAATCTCTGATGATATAAAGTATCTGGATGTTTACCATTTTATTTTCAAAGGCTGAGCTGGGATTACATGTTGGTGCCTGGGCATTCTACACTATGCCTTCCTTGAGTGTTTTAGAAATAAAACTTCCTGTTTTGGTATAAAGATATCAGAGTTGATACCTGCGTATCTTATCTCTGTTGTTTGTCCTTGAAGCTCGTGTAAATGACAAACGGCGGGTCTAAACACATTCGATATGCAAAGATTTCAAATGACATGGTTAGTATCAGAAGCACTCTAATGGGCATATTTATAAACCAGTTAATCTGACATTCACCAAATTACTGTAGGTGAATCTTCCTGGGGCGTGTGTTTAACATTATGTAGATTGATTCACTAGCAGTGAATGTTTGGTATAAAGAACATAAGTATATTCTAAATTCCACAGATTTACAAAATACTCCAAGATACTGACAGAAATGTAAGAGCGTTGAGAAACTAATTTACCTTTAAGTGTGAGTGAGGGTGCTATGTGATTGGCAGCAAAGGGTTTATTGCCAGATCTTGTTCCCATTTAGTCACACCTATTGTTGCAATCAAATACTACACACAACATTTCTAAGTTAGACCCAGATTAAATTTTTTTTTCTTCTTTTGCAGGTCACCCAACGTGTCTACAATTTACTGTAAACATGACAGAAGCTGTAAAAACGTACCAGTGGCAGTGCATTGAGTGCAAGTCCTGCATCCTTTGTGGAACATCGGAAAATGATGTAAGATACTGAGTGTTTGACTAAATTAAAAAATAAAAACTGATGGCAAACCAGGTTCAGGCTTATTCAAGTTAACAAGGTGTGGACACAACATTTCATTTTTATATGGTGAGATATTAAGTGACAACTTGTAGTTTAATGCACATTAACATACATAAGCATTGTTTTAGTTTAACTTGTATATCTCTATTTGCATTTAGTCCCACAGTTTACTCAAAACATTTAGAAAATGGCTAACCTAACCCCTTAGTGACGGGAGACGTACACTGTAGGTCCCCGCAACTAAGTGCCCAAATGACTGTTCACGTACACTGTACATCCCCACCACTAAGTGCCCAAATGACAGCTCACCCATACTGTACATCCCCACCACAAAGTGCCCACATGACTGCTCATGTACACTGTATGTCCCCACCACTAAGTGCCCAAATGACTGCTCACCCACACTGTACGTCCCCACCACTAAGTGCCCAAATGACTGCTCACCCATACTGTACATCCCCACCACAAAGTGCCCAAATGACTGCTCATGTACACTGTACGTCCCCACCACTAAGTGCCCAAATGACTGCTTATGTACACTGTATGTGATCAGCTATTTGGGGATCTGTAATGCTGATAACCAATGAGAATCAGCGGTTACCATCCATTCATGAAAGAGTTAAGCTTTTACAGACACCCGATCCTTTTCAAGAATCGGGCCTCATACAGGAATAGCACTGCGGTATTTACCACACTTGCTGTCACTGTTTGACAGCTGGTACGGATCGGGATCCTGATGTATACCGGCTTTTTTCTACATGTTTCAGAATAGAAAGCAACATACTTCTATTCTGAAACAAAGTTGCAGGCTTGATTGTTCTGGGAGCGATCAGAAGCCTTTAGTGACACTGATGCTGACATGTTGTCAGCATCAGTGTCACTAAGGGTATTATAGGATGTTCCTAAGTTTGGAGCAGCCTAATAGCCAAATAATAATAATTAATTAAATAATCAAGCAGTCATAGTGAGATCAATTCACAATGACTGATTGATATGATAAAAAAAACGTGTAAAAAATGTGTAAGAAAATAGTGGAAAATTTAAAAATAAAGTGTAAAATAAATGTAAAAAAGAATAAAAATATATTTAAATATATCATTTTTATATTAATATAAAAAATAACCCCTTTACAATAAAAATTTGCTGCTGAGCTGCAAATTTGTTTGGAACCCAAAGGGATTCTTTTTTTTATTTAACCCCCTCATAACAGGAAAGTTCAAAATATGTCGCTGTCACCAAGTGTGACACGACATTGTATGCCAGGTTATCACTATTAGCTTTTAGAGAAAATAAAATGTAAGCTTTTAATTTTAGGTTGAGAAGTACAAAACATTTTCGAAAATCCTAGGGATGTGAGGTGTTTCCAAATAAAGGACAAATAAATGAATGCATTTTAATGTATTTTTTGTAGCTGTGCTATTTTTCATAAAATAATTAAAACTAGGGAGAAGGTGTTTTCTTTACCTTTTTCCTCATTTTTTCATATTTTATTCATCCTAAGTAAGGCGTTAGGCACACATATGTGATATAAATATATAACCCGATCTGTCCTCTAAAAAACAATATTTAATATGTGTGGGTGCACTCAATACAATAGAAAGCCCATCCACACCTTGTCCACCTGTTGATGTGTTTTCCATTGAAATGAATGGAGTTCAGAAAGAGGTGCAAGACTAAGATTCTAAGCCATGCTAAACAGGTCACACACCGAAGGCAGACTTTTACTTCAGTGCAATCACTGGCGTTCAAAAGGTACCTTTATTTACTTTTTGACATCATCATTTTGAATTATAGAATATATGGGGAGCGGTGGGATCCTTGCACTGTATTCTACAAAGATACCTTTATAAAAAAAATTTAAAACATAACTATGGAATAATTTATGTTAAAGGAGAACTATGGAGCAACCTTTTTTGCCCATAGTTCTCTTGAGGGTCACAGGAGGACATATACGGTTTTCTCCAGTGACCCAAAACTCAGTATTTCTCGGGCTATTGCCTGCTATATGCTGGAAGCACAGGGCAACACAGCCGAGATGGATCCTGACAATAATGTCGAGATCCACCCCGCTGGTTGATTGCTAGCTGGCTCTGCCTCATTAGAGACAGCCAGCTGTGCCCGCCCCCTCCCCATCCGTTCCTCCAGTCAGCACTAGGGAAATCCCTGCGGGGAGCGATGACTGACCGTCACCACTCACTGTAGGGAGAGGATCGGTAAGTCAGCGATTGGCGGTATGTGTTCGCTGACTTCCCGATCAAGAGCCGACCTGTGACAGCACAGGTCGGCTTGAATTATGGAGATGAGTGTAATTCACTCACCTCATAGTTCTCCTTTATAGTTGGTAAGTTTGTCCATGTACACAGCATAACAAATATCTGTCACTATAACTTAAGTCAATGGAGTCCCTCATGGAACTGCAAAATTAAAATGTACTCTTATTTTCTAAAGGAACAGCTCCTGTTTTGTGACGACTGTGATCGTGGCTATCATATGTACTGCATTACTCCTCCAATGGATGAACCCCCAGAAGGTACAAATGAATGCCATTATTTTTGGCACTGTAAAATGTATTATGCTTTTAAATAAATTTAGGCATGGACCAAATAGATTATACATTTGAATAGGAACAACGTATTATACACAAAAGACAAGAATAGCTGAAATATCTAAAGAAAAAAAAAAAGTGGGCACCACAGAAATTAGTATTTTAAGCTGCTTACCAGTAATACAGTAAAGTACTCCCATTGCTGGAGATACCTCCCTCTCAAAACAGCAGCCCTCTGTGGCTTACCAGGAGATGGTGCAAGGATAAAGGAGGAGGGATGTGCAACATACCTGTCCACATGTTTCAATAAAAGTTTAGATTTCGTACAGGGAAGTTCCTCTTCGGCTTATTTGATTTGAAATCATAACTATTTCTAACTTACGACTCACTCTGTTCATTTGGATTCTTCAACTTTTTTTTATATGAGGAGTCACTGACCTGGAACTGGCATGTGCATATCAAGTGTCAGGGATGACACTGCTGGAGCATACGCCTTAAAAACAGTGTCAGTGCTGATATTGTCATCCTGACAGGTTTTATTTCACAATGTAAGAGACTGGATACATTTTAGTAATACATTTTAACAGAGCCTGGCAGCAGTTTAAGACTGTAACAAATGGATATTTTGAATTCAATGAGCAGCTTTCAGTGATTAAAGTTACATTTTAACTAAGCTAAAAGATGGGAAAATTCCACATTAAGTGAATGTTTTGGGCCCTCCTGCTGTGTGGGATGAAGAGAAAGCCTTGGTAATTAAATGTGTCAAATGTATCAATTTACCGCCATCCAAAAATCAATTAACTACCAAGCAACATTATTACTAGACAAATTGAGATGTAAAGTCAACACATATTCCATTAAGTTAACAGAACCCAGAAATATACGTAATAGCTTCACGTTTTAAAAGAATATTTAAAGTAAACAATTAGGCTACAGTGAGGATCAGAAGAAATAACATTGTCCTCTACTAAAAATATAGAACTGCCTTTCCAAAGCATTTATCAAGCATTTATCAACTCTCAAGTCATAAATTGCAAACACGTTGGGGGAATTTATCAAAATTGGAGCAGGCAGAATGTGGAGCAGTTGCCCAGGAAAACCAATCAGCTTCTCTCTTCAGTTTGTTCAGTTAAGCTTTGAAAATGAAGGAGAGAAGCTGATTGGTTACTGTGCACAGCTGCTCCAGATTTTGTCTGCTCCAGGTTTGATAAATTCCCCTCTGGATACTACAGGGCAGGGGACTCAGTCAGGTCAATCTTATGGTCCAGTGGCCAGCTATGTATGCAGCCAGTTATCCTTTGCAGGACACAATCTGAAGCTCTACAACCAATGCAAGATGTAATTAACCCCTTCATGACTGAGCTTGTTTTTAGTTTCTGTTCGTAAATGACTGACACACTTTTGAAATTTTTGCTGTGTGATTCTTCCACGTCAGTAATATACTTTCTTACAAAGTGCACCCACACATATTATATATTGTTTTTTAGAGGACAGATAGGGCTACATATTTATATCACATATGTGTGTCTAACGCCTCACTTAGGACAAATAAAATATAAAAAAAGAGAAAAAAAACTTTAAAAAAAACACTTTTTTCCCAGTTTTGATTTGTAGTATTTTTTTTACAACACCAGCACAGCTAAAAAAATGCAATAAATACATTCATTTATTTGTCCCTTATTTTATTTTATTTTTTACACATTTTTTTATTTTTTTTACACTTTTCACATTTTTTTTTTTTTTTTACACTTTTCACTTTTTTTTAAACTTAAAAATGTTATTTTATTTATTTAATTATATCAAGCAGTCATTGTGAATTAATCTCACTGTTACTGCTTGATAAATTAATACATTTTTGGTTATTATCAGGCTGCTTCAAACTTCAGAACAGCCGATAATAAGTTAGTGACACTGATCCTGCAGCAGTTCAGGATTCAGCTGTCACTATAGGTTTTCTGATTGTTGCAACAACGATCAGCAAACTGAAACATTCTTCTTCCAGGAATAGATACATTATAGGAATAGACACATTATGTATCTATTCATGAAAGAAAAAAAGAAAAAAAAGCCAGTATAGCTTGAGAGAGATATCTCTCTCGATCTATACGAGCTGTCAGAATGCCGGCAAAAGCCGGCATGTGTGTCCCTCTGCTTTGACTCTCAGACACCCGATATTAAGGTATCGGGTGTCTGAAAAAGGTTAACCCTTTCATTAATGAATGCCTCTGTAGTAAGGGCATCCATTAATGAATGTTAAAAGCTGATTCTCAGCGGTTAACAGCCCTCTAAAGCAGCAAATAACTCGTCACGTACAGTGTACGTGACAAGTCATTTGGTCCCTTTGTGGCTGGACGTACAGTGTACGTCTCCCGTCACGAAGGGGTTAATCAAACAGATTTAAAATTACAACCTGGGATGTTATTGACAAAAGATCCAGAGATATGGTCAAATCAACTTTTTTTTTTTTTTTTAAATATGGCTTTTCCTGCCGTCCGCACCTTCCTATTTATTGGCCACCGAAATGTGACAGATGGCTTGAAAAGAAGTGGATCAGGAAGCTGCTGACACTGTTTGCTGCTCAGGCTGGATGAAGGCCACACTGGGAGGCAGGCAAACAAACACACACACAATCCCTTTTTATACAAACTCAGTACAACACAGTTCATATAAATAGGTTGTTGTACATGCAGACTCCTAAATCAGGATCTGTGCATTGTTAGAGTCACCACAGCACTGGTATAGATCAAAGGATATAAAATGAACTTGCAGTCCAGCCAGATATTTGGTAGTTGCAATAATACACAGCGACTTTTCTTAAAGTGACACTAAACTCAGGCGTTAAATGTTAAAAATGCATTAATGTACTCATGGAGCGGTGACTACTTTACAACACACCCAGGGACCATGGGGAACAAAAGTAGCCACCCTCCAGAAGGAAGGGCAGTTTCAGCACCAATTCAGAGATGATTTGAGGATCTACAGCCGAGTTATACACAAATAAGATAAAACAAATAAGATTAACATTTTTGTTAACATACTTGGATGCATTTGTAAGATTTGACTCCTTTAGTGTCACTTTAATTATGAACAACCAAGAGTCACTACTAATCAAGAATAGGATTTTAATCTTTAACTCACTTACTCTATTTTTCTTGCAGGAAGCTGGAGCTGCCATTTGTGCATCAATGATGTACAAGAAGGGGTCTCCATGCCCTGAGTCATGCTGGATATGCTATGGTTGAGTAAAATCGAAGATGCCTACAACTAAATGCAACAGTTCAATTTTTTTTAATTATAAATATGACAATATTTGCATTACTCCATTGTCATGAAACGACAGCCACCACCATAACATAAAAACATCAGGTTTAATGTGGTAAAGAACACTAGCTAGCAAAATAAATAGTTTGCAAAGTATTTTAAGCAAAGCAAAATGTTTACGTAGAGATGTCTATATACTTTATCACAATGCATATAAAGTAAACTTCTCATGACCTGCCGCCTTCTAAAAAATGCTAGATGTCTGGCTGTTATGCTGACCCACTAGCGTCTATTTCTGCGGAGCCACTGACCTAGATTAACAATGCAGATCAGGAAAGTCAGAAGTCCTATCGGCTTTTTTCAGATCAGTGAACCAAATAAATTTAAAAGCAGAAGTCAGTATGACAGCCAGGCAACCAGCTTTATTTAGAAATAGGATCTGCAATGGCAGCCTCCTTGTTTCTCAGATAGTTTTCCTTTAAGAAGGATGTGTTACTGACACTGTCAACTTTAGTAAAATTTCACTGATTTACTAGGCCTCCTATACAGAGAATTAATAGGGAACCTTCTCTGGTAACTGACTATACTTATGTGTTCATTGCTCAAACTGTAAAAGAATCCAGAAGGGCTAAAGAGCAGAATGGAGCTGAATGCATGTGTATATACAGATCATATTATTTACATTCCAGTATCAATTGTTAAACTACCACACTCAGTATTTCAGCTCTCAAACTTTATATTTGCGCTTGCCTGAAAATGGCACAATCTGTTGTGACTTGGAAATGGATGGGGCTCCAGCTTATTGCAGCTACAGGCACAATTCACTAAGATACCTTAGTTATTTTACCCCCATCATTTGTTCTCATTATGAACATTTCCGTTTAACAATAACTTTCAAAATAGTACATTTTTTGCACGTAATGGCCATGTAACTGTTGAAAGACTTATTTTCTTATATTTTTTTAAAGTTAAAGCTGAACTCTGGGTAGAAATATTATGGTTTGCCTGTTTTGGTGATTTCATTCCTTAAACGAAAATATTCTCCTTTCCATGCATAGATATAGTGGTATCCAGAAAACCATACTTAATTTTCTTTTCAGCTCCCGCCCCCCCATCCATTTTATAAGACAGGAGGTAATGTAATTATGTCCCTGTTCACTGCATGGAGGGGGCCTAGGAGTCCTTGTCTGAATCACCCACTCTATCTGCCTCATCTGATTGACAGTCAAGGACACTCCAGGTCTGTCCTGCTTCCCATGACCTCACACTATGACTGAGAGGCCAGGAGTCTCCAGGTCTGTCAGGGTCCTCCATGTCCTATGCAATGAGCACTAGGCTCAGGGTAAGTACCCCCTCCTCACATGTACAGCCCTGCTATGTTAAACTACATTTCCCCTCATGCCATGGGAATTGTAGATTAGCAGCACTGTGAGAAAAGCGGATGTGAAGTATCCACCTACAGTACATTTCACCTCCTCCAGTTGAAGCTGCTGTATAAGTTGCAGCGATGACATCAGATTTGTTGTTTTGGAAATTATCAACTTTATATTTGTGTAGGTGACATCACTGATTTTTCCTTTTTTTTCTCAGAGTTTGGCTTTAATGTATCACCATCTAAAAGAACTCCAGGAATGTAAAAAGTTAACACTTGACGTGGGGCTACCCCTACACTGCAAGGGTTAACAGCTTGTTTTTCTCACCTGATCCAGCAGCAGTGAGTGCTCACCTCTTTCCCCTCTGCTCTGGCTGTGGTATGCCCCAGGGTGCCTACACATCTAATGCAAATGAATGGACTGCACTAGATGTGATGACATCAGTGAGGCTTAGACAGCCGCAGCCTTAGGAAGAAGATGCAGGGACCCGTCCAGCATCCAGGCGGATCAGGTGAGTATATATATTTTTTTATTTGAGCCCCTAGACCAAAACGAGCAGTTAACCTTTGCAGTGTGGGGGTTACTGCAAGGGTTAACTTTTACATTCCTGGAGTTCCTCTTTAAGCTACTTTTCCCCCCTCCTCTCAAACACTACCATATTAAAAGCTGTTACTGACAGCCTGAAGCTTTACATACAAAATACCTCCAAAAAAAAACAAGTGCAACATATGTGCAGTAAATTCATCTCATGCATGCGCCATTGCTTTAGGTTCATTGGAAATCCATTTTTAGTTATTAAAAAAAAGGCAAAAAATGCAAAAAACGAACATTTGCATTATGCGTTTGTGGAATGATGTTACTCTAATAAAATCTGACAGCTACTTGAAGAGTGTAAAGGACATGCCGTGGATGGAAAGATAAGACATCGTCTGACCATCCTGCACTGCATTGTAGGGGAGCTTGTTGACCCCCCGATACTCTGTCACATAGGACAGTGGCACTTGAATGTTAACAACTGTCTTCTATTTTCACTTACTTATTACTGCCCTTTATGGAAGAAGGGGGGGATCATAAAGGGACAAATTATTGCTAAAAAATGCATCAGATGTACAACTTAGGTCTAATGCCCACCTATACCCAACTAATGAATGAGTTACCAAATCTGAACAGAGTGACTTACATGTTTCATTTCCTTTGTTTGTGGAAATATGTAAAAGTCCCGTCTTCTTCTAGCCAGGTCAGATGGATGTTTTCAATGGTATTTTTATGTGGAGGGGAACTAAACTCTTAAGGTGCCCATACATCTTGCAATCATCGCACAGTTCAATTATCGGTCTTTAGCAGAAATCACCTGGACGACTTTCGTTAAGCGACCGCACAGATTTTCGTTTGCGCATGAGCAGTGTTAATCATACGAATATTGACATACGGAAACGCCAACCTTGCGAAGTTTTCTAGCATGCTGGAAAGAGGAACGTCGTACGATTGTACAGTAGTTGCGGTTTTAGACTCCCCATCAACCATACAAATCTTGGACGAAAACAGGATCGCAAAAGAAAATCGTCCGATATTCGTAAGGTGTATGGGCAGCTTTAAAGTATTATTTGAAGAAAATCCCTCCACTGACATGTCTGAGATTGGCATAGGGGCTCTTTATTAAGGGTCCCCTGGAGTTCAGATGCTCAATATAGTGCAGTATTACACACACACACCCCAATCTGACCACAATTGTTGTCTCTTCTACACCTGAATACCTGCCGTTATTTAGGTGGAAATGTCATTTAAAAGGCAGATGGAGAAATTTCAGGCTGTTCACAGTAAATATACAGTAAGAAAGAATTTGCTGCAAGCCAATTCTATAAATCTGGCACAACATGCTGCCATGCTGAAGCACTTTTTAACTTATTACCAGCTCGTGTGCATTTTCTTTTACCCACAATGCATCTTACTGTGCTGCAAAAAAGATGTAATATGTTTCTTTATAACAAAGTACTCGTTAATTGCTTCTAGCAGACTCCTAACCTGAGACATGTTGGCTTTTGTCTAATTGTACAATTTCACAAAAATGTAGCCTTGTCCCTGTCAGGTTGGCACCACATTTTCTTTTCTTCTTGGGGGGAAAACTGGAGGGGCTGGCTTTACAGTTAACAGTAGAACAATGCTGGCCCCCTCTCTTCTCTGCACTGAAGAAGACAGTCATACACGATCAGACTTTTTATTGTTCAGCCTCTAAACAGGGTGGATGGGTGAATCTTCCTCTGCAGCTATAGCATTCTGACAGCATTCTTTCCTGCTGCTGTCATAGAACCCAAACAAACAGTGACTGTAGCTGATTGGCTCCTGTCACTGTTAAGCCCAGAATTTTCTGCTTGGCTTCTTCGATTTACAGATTGCAGAAGGCTGCCAACAAGGCCATTTACTGGGCAAATTTTAAACGGTTCATCAACCATTGTTATTGGAGTGTCTGCTCATCTCTGCTATTACAATGGCTGAACCCCTACAACTAAGCTAATCTGAAGGGTCGCAGCTAGTGTATTCCCAACTTTTATAGTGTAAATATAAAGAGCGGAATTCCTTTACAAGGGTGGCAGCACAAGCCAATATTCAAAAATGTAAAAAGCAAAGAAAGGATGCTATAGCTGTAGCAATTGCTTTTTAGTAGTGTTAAATAAGCTCTGGCCTTTTCATGGCTACAGACAGACAAATAGAGGCTCACTCCCCAATGTTTATATAAAAACAGTTACCGATAATGTGTACACATAATTACTAAAATTTAAAAAATACATAAAATGACACTTTAATCAAAATAAGGCCCCGTTCACACCAGGGTGTGTCGTGAATGTAAATATTCGCACATTTAAGTGCGAGCTTTGATGCTTGTTCATGACACGTGCACAAACGTGGAGTGCACTTACATTGCCATTACTAACTAATAGCAACCTTAATGTGGACGAGCAAATGCGGCCAAGCAAATTTGTGACATGTACTACTTTTCCGCGTTTGGCACGTGCCCAGCGACCCAATGGGGATCAATGAGGACACACACTAAATACGGGAAACAAATGCTCACAAACACGCGGGAATGCATATCACCACGACGCCTGTTCCCACGACACCCATATGTGAATGGGGCCTAAAAGGAAAGGCTAGGCATAGGGTGAACCATGCAAAGTCACTGGTCTTTCATCATGCCAATGATCGGCAGACAATCTACACATACAAACCTCTCCTTCTCCTACAGATGTCCTGCTGACATGTTTTGTGGTTTCAGTTCTTTCCCAAAGCTATTAGGAGTGAGAGCACGATTCCATATATTCCTCAACAATCCACAGCAACAGGAATTGAAAGACTTACAAATACTGGAATGAATACATCATGAAGCCGAGAATGCACAAGGGGGCATTTTCTTAGAGCACTGAATATGACCCCCATTTTGCAAAGCTGCATGGCCCCAGACTGAATGGTGGATTTTAGATTTTGGTAGGCATATCTATTTGAAGTTTTTGGATCATTTGATATGTTGGATGAGAACTATACAACAATCTCTTTCTTAACCAATCCCCAATGAAAGGGCACATTTCAATTTACAATAAACAATTAAATAAAAACTAGCCATGTGAGGGATGTAATTGACCTGTTATTTTGACCATTTGCTAGCGAAGTACAAAGCATGTTCTCAATTGAGATGAGGCTCAGATATCAACAGTCACCAATCTTCATGCTATTTCAAAACAACGTTTTGGAAAGTAGTTGGTAAAATACTGCTAAAAATATTGCCGAATTTGTCACCTACAGGTTTATTGGGAACCCAGTTCAATTTCATTTTTAGTTTTATATAATGTCTTGTATAAAAAGCTCTTTTCTAATGCCATGTTTTCTATATACACTTTTGATGATGCCCCCCCTCAAACTTTTCAAAATCACCATTCCTGTAATTTTTTTGTTTGCAGCGTTTATTGTGGGTAAGCTGCTAATTACCATCATTTCCTTTGGGGGTTTTTTTTTAGTGTGCACATATCTCAAGCTGATTGTATCGCTGTGTGGCATATTCTGGCATGCTCCAAATCCCAACCAGAGGCAGTTTCATGGTGTCGCAATTAGGATTGCTGCTCCAGCCAGAATAAGGAATGGAATACATTTTTACTATCTGCTGAGGTAGTAGGAAGTGATTTTTCACAGTTAATGTATGTGAACTTTTTATGATTTATTCCCATTTGGTCTGTTTAATATACGATTGAAAGTTTTTTATTATTTCTGTCTGAGAGGTGCAAATAAAAATTAATGTTGATCCTGCCAAAAATCTAGTGAGCTGATAAAATCCGTGCTACACTGTGAATAGTTATTTTTTCCAGGTCTCCCTACGGAATACCTTCCCCCTATATTATAGCTAAAAAGGGAGTGGAGGGTGTTCTGTAGTTAGAACACACTTCTTGCCCCTGGGTGACAACAATGCCCAGACAGTACGGTAAGTGTGCACTGTCACTCAGGGGCAGGAAGTATTTTACTGGCAGGATCACCAGGTCAAAATACAGAAAAAAAGCCTTAAATAAACTAATGCAGCCATCATATTTAAGTATATACATTTTTGTTCTTGGGTTTAGATACACTTTATATGAAATGACCACTGGGAAAAAGTACTTGAAAAAGCACCACTATGCAATATTAAGTATCACAAGACGCAATAAGATACCCTTTATCCAAACTGAGTTTCAGTGCACCCTAAAAAATTAGTAAATTATGTATGCAAATAAACTTCTGGTCCCAAGTCAGAGAATAAGTAGCCCCCAGCATTGCACAATGCCCCATGGGTGCTCCACTGAGAGGCCCTGCACTAAATTCTAGGATTTGGAAAGGGTGTTTAGGTGCTGAACCAAAGTGGCTATTTGGATACTGCATGTGCATTAGTTCAAAACTCGGAAAAATTAAGACAGAACTCCAATGGAATACAGCATTAGCATGAAATTGGTTTCCCTGTCTGTACAACCAGATTCATATTAAGGTTGCCAGGGTTTTATGTGGTAGTTTCATATATACAATCTATGACCTATCTATACATGACTACAGAGAGTATAGGTGTTCTCTGTATGCTACAAACTAATGTGTAAATAACATTCACGGCATAGTCATCAGGTCAATATCCTTTTTTTTTTTTTTTCCAAAATAGAAATAAGCTTAGATCACAGGCTGCCACTGACAACGGGAACAACAGTGAAGGAATGGAGCAATTATTGCAGGCCATCATCCTAATTAAAGTGGCAGCATGCAATTCTATGCAGCCATGAAACATTTTCTACCATCAACAAAGGAAAAAAAAAACAATAAAGTTAAGTGTCAGTGGCGATGTATGAGGCAGACTGGTTACCTAGCTCCTGGGATTTGTCCAGTCCTGTATTAGTGTGAACAAAACCTTTTCCTTAGGAGGGAAAAAACAGGAGCAGGAATTATTTTTGCAATCCTCTCTAGATTGTGTTAGTGATACAAATATACTGTTGTCCACAGAAAGGATCCATATTTTAATTTGCAAGGTATATAAAGATCTACAATGGGAGCATATGCTTTAGTCTTCTTTATACAAGTACAGTACAATGCAAATGTAAAAATACATTTTCTATGCACACCTACTTTATGCATGTTTACTGTAAATTTCTACGGACATACTTTAGGTAGAGGGGATTTACAGGAAAAATGAAATTGTTTGTCTTACTTGGACCCCTACAACCCAAAGATGCCTTTAAACAAAAGTAGACAGATGTTCTGATTTTTGTCCCAGTACTTGGGAAACTACATCCCACTGCTAAAATACAGCGGGGTTAATTCACTTGTAGAGACTGTTCACTGTGCAGAGCATTTACTTTGTTAAGCCCTGCTAGGCTGTGTTCCCTTCAATTAACAAATCATGTGCTGGCAAAACTCTTATTTGTTTTTTTTTTACACTATTTAGTACTCAATGTGAACACACATTCAACTTATTTGCCATCATTTACTTTGCTAAGTCAATAGTCTCTTCTACTTTAGGAAATTACCCCCAATAGTTCTCAAAGATGAATACTGTATTTGTGGATGTGCTCCAGTAAAAATATTGATTCTAGACTTAAAAGGAGAACTATGAGGTGAGTGCTTTTCACACACCTCATAGTTACCCCCGTCTTCTGCCCACAGCGCCTAGGTGAGAGTGACATCACTTTTCTTTCAGCGAGATCCTGAGGAATGCAGAGCAGTCCAATTTCTTCTCTTGCAATGGTCTTGAATGTCCTCTCATGAGTTTTGGTCTGCTCTCCATTCCTCAGGAATGTTTCCAAAAGGATGGCAGCATCATACCCAGTCAGACGGGGTGAGTGAAGTATGACGATAAAGTGACACTAAACTCAGGAGTTAAATCCTAAAAATGCATTCAAATACCTTAAAGGAGAACTATGGGGTCAGTGTTTTTCCCCATAGTTCTCCTTAGGGTAACGGGAGGACACAAACTAGCGTCCTCCCGTTACCCTAAGCTCAGTATACCGCGAGCTACAGCTCGCGGTATACTGAGACGCCGCAGCCGGAGGGGATCCCGACTTAGACGATGGGAGCCGCCCAGCTGCGTGAGTGACAGCTGGCTCTGCCTATCTAGAGGCAGAGCCAGCTGTACCCGCCCCCTCCGTTCCGCCAGTCAGCGCTGGCAGATCGGAGAGAGGGGAATCCAGCCCCTCCCCCTGTCACGGCAGAGAGCCGTGACAGGATCGAGAGGGGAGCGAACCCGGTATGCAGAGCCGACCTGTGACAGTCTCATTGTCACAGGTCGGCTAGAACTATGAGGTGAGTGAAAAGCACTCACCTCATAGTTCTCCTATAACTAAGAACAAAAATGTATCTTATTTGTGTATCACGCGGCTGTAGATCCTCAAATCATCTGTGAATTGGTGCTGACAATGTCCTTCCTTCTGGAGGGGGCTAATTTTGTTCCCTATGGTTCCTGTTTAAGGTTTAACTCCTGAGTTTAGTGTCACTTTAACTTTTATCTTAACAGGTACCATTTAGAAATACTTTTAACAGGCGATTTACAAGGTGAGGGGGACACTAAGGGCCAGTTCACACCACCTCCAGTGCGTTCCGGAACATTTAGTGGCCAGAACGCACTGGATTGCATAGTGGAAGGCGGCGTGGTGGTGCCATTCAAGTCAATGGCACCGCAGCCACGCCCCCCACCTGCAGTGCGATCGCCCGCACTAGAATGTGTGGCACAACGATGCATGCGGTGCAGTGCAAGCACTATTTTTTTAAATCGCACAAGACCGGAATTCGTGTGAACTGGCCCTCAAAGTGGACCTTGTATATGAACATGGTCTGCTTTCAGAAGAATTACTGGGATTCACTGCTGTAACATTCTACAATCAAAATCTCAAAAGACTGTATTATATATGGAATGCCTCTCTTGGATCAAGTGAGGGTTATTTCTGTAGAAAAAAAAAGCTTACACTTTGCCACTACACATTTCATGTCTGTCATATATATGTATTTTTGCAATAAAAGCTAGTTTCCTACATTTCTTTGGCAATATTTGTTACTGTGTGAAAAGAGAAAACAAAACAATAAAAAAAGACACCAGCATGAACACATGTTCATTTTGTTGTATTAAAGGGGCATCATTTTAGAATATTACTTATTTTAGGATATATGCTTTTTTTAGCTTCTGTTGTCAAACAAAATAAAATGTTTCTTTTTGTCACAGCAGTATTTTCTTCCCAAGTTCATTGTTTACAAGCATTACAAGGCTGGCTTCACATAAGTTCTACGTTCACACCACTCTGCGAGGTGCCATTAATTAAGATGGCAAACCCGACACACAGTAGGCATCAAGGGACATCAAAAGATACTGAAAGCAAGGGATTTTTCTGCCGCACCGTATCTACAGTGTGCAGGTATGTGCTTCTAAATCTGGAACTTGCTTATTACCCTAGGGGACTGACATGTACTTAAAACTCGATCAGCAGATGTATATGCAGGCCCCCAGTCAACCAGAAAGACTGAAAAACATTTTGAGATGTGTGGGAGGTAAAACAATGGAAAGAACTGTATAAAAAAGGTGAAAGCAAGGCATCAGAATAATGAAAATGAAAACAAATAGCAAACTTAGTATATACCCATGAACTGTTCTAAAGGGTCATATTTTAGCAACTCGAATGTTTCTGTATATTGGTGGTCAGTGAGAAAAACACCTCAAACTTAAAGGAGTTGAGGGACTTATAAATACAAGTAAGGTGCCACATAAAGACTGATGAAATGATCGCTCTTTGACCAGACTCTGCTGCTCGGACACATTTTCAAAACTGGGAAAAAAGACAGATCACAGACATGCATAACATCAAAGAATGAGAGCACAGTAAGACTCATAAATCAGTGTCAGTACAAAGAATTATTTCCCCCACAGCCGACAACCAGAATCAAACATGCCCTGGAATCTGGTTTCTAATTCCTAGTACCAGTGTATTTATGTATCACGCTCAAAGAGTTCTTTTAAAGGACAAGTGTTCTTTTGGACTTATTTATAATTACCATTCTAACACCAGTCCCCTGCTTTTCTCATCAGTCCTGATTATGAAAGTTCATTGCAATATAGCTCTGTGACAGCATGATTCTCTGCTGCATTATTCTGTACTAAACACCAAGTGCAGGCCTTTCAGTCATCCGCCAATCTAATTATCTTCTCTGTATGTTCCCTGGAGATAACTACATCCCCCAGAATGCCACTTGTACATAAATTAGGGAGAGATGATCTGCCAGCTGCAATGTGTGCATTCCCTAAAAGTATGGGCAGGGAGGGGGGACAGTGGATAAGAATAATCATTAAGTCCAGTTGTATTTGATTTACTACCACCAGATACCTCAAATAAAGCTCCCATTTTCACTTGCAGGTAAATGAACTTGTACAGACTGAAATTGCTTTGTCTACAGATAATAAATACTTCCTGTGAAACTCAAGTTCCATTTTATTTCATAGACTCACGGTATTCTTGAAACACTATGAGTCCTTTACACAAATATATAGGAAAGTTAGCCTTTTTTTTTCCTATTACATCCAGCTGTCCACCTTATTTTCACAAAATACAATCAGGAAAATGTGAACAAGCCACATATTTAATATAAAAACATTTGATTGTTACGGTGCTCCAAAGAGAGCCAAAATCTTCACTTTAATGTTAGAGATACGAGAGATAATAAGATTAATCTGGAAGTCCATTGAGGGACGCAGGCAGTTTTAGACATTTGGGTTATACTGCCCCCTTTAGGAAATTTGGATGCTGGCAAACAAGACACATTGGGCCAACTTTTAAAAGGAGAACTATGGGGTCAGTGTTTTTCCCCATAGTTCTCCTTTAAGCATCAAGGAGCAGCATCCATTGTATGTCCCCGATCACACCTTTGCATTCCATGAACATGTGCAAAACGTGCGCATTGCCACAACGTGTGAAAAACATGCTACATGCATGTGGTGCCATTACTTGTTAATAGCACCCCAAACAAGGCCGGGAAATCGTGTTTTTCCCACATGTTAATTGCGCACAAACACATGGTGAAAAAACACAGTATGCCTGTTGCAGAATCTGCATGAGCTAGTTTCCTACGTTTGTTGCATGTGCGGTACCCATTGAAATCAATGGGCAACACGTGGCAAACATGTAGAAAAATCGCACGCGAATGCGACGCATGTTCACCAAACACGAAGGTGTGTACGGGGACTAAGTGACTCATTACCACTTGAAATAGCTTAAAAACATTTTTACTTTATTATCACCTCAAACACACAGTGCCACCAGCTGGTCAAACAGGAGAACAGCAGGTACATAATAGGGATGAATGTTTGGGATCTTTCAAGTACCTAAATCAACTATAAAGTTTGGGGTGCAACCAGAAGATAAATGAAGACCCTCGGCATGCTTGTAGCAAATCATGCTAAGGCAATCTGATTATTTGTACATGTTCAGGAAAGAACTGAATGAGGGGTATACAGCTTCCACTTTCCTAATCCATCTGCAGGATTTCCATCTCAAACATTATAATGGCCAGTACTAGGATCTGGGTATCTTTAGTCTGGTTCAGTGCTGTAGATCTACTGAAAAATGTCACTTACTGACTTACAGTATTTTAGGGCTGCAACTAATTATTATTTTCATAATCCATTAGTTGGTTGATTATTTATTCGTTTAATGGGATAAAAAAAAATACCATCCTTCATTTAAAATAAATAAATGAAGTGTTACAAACAAAGTTTACTTCAGAATAAAACTGTATGCACAAAGTTTTGCAATCGCACTGCACTGGAATGCTTGGCATCACGGTGCGGGCAACCACACTGTGGGTGGGAGGCGCATTTGGGATGCCATTGAAATGCAGCATCCCGCTGCAAAATTTGTCAGGCCGAAACCGAAATTACTTTTTCCCACCTTTTATCATTTAAAAAAAAAAAAAAATTCTATTGAAAGCACATGGCGCCTGAATAGCTTCAGAGCCAGGGAATGACAGCTGCCAGTGGCAAGATTTCGCAGACAGCAGCTGAATGTAAATACAGCAGATAGTGTGTTGGTGGAATAGTCAGCCTGCTATTGGCCATTTCAAACTGCAATAGCCAATAGCAGGTTGGCTATTGCACCTGCTTGCTATGGCATCCTCGCAGTCTGGAGGAGAGAGGTAGGAGATCCAACCAACTTATCGATAATGATAATCGTGGACAACTATTCTCATTATCGATTATTCAATTAGTTGGTTGCAGCCCTACAGTATTTTACTATTAGGAATATTTCAAATAGAGCAGATATTGATATCCACGCTCCAATGGAGACTGTATTCCATGCTGCGTCTGTATTTTATGAGTGATTTATTAAATGCAGGCCACGGTATGGAGTGAAGCCTGTGGTGTCCTTTAGAGTGTGCGCCGTTCAATGCTGCATACAAAACTCTATGATAAGAGGAGAGAATGGTGACCAAAGCTTGACAGGTCATGTGACCAGTGTCGCCTCCTTGCAACCCCCTCCCACCTCATAAAAATGAATAGGACTTATCTTGCTTCAGAGTCCAGTGCTGTGCTTTATTAATAATAACGCTGCTTGAAAAACATACTCTAAAGGTCAGCTGGTGTAGCCTCCATATTTCTCTTGTGACTTTACTTCAACCACTTCAGGACCACAATACGTATACAAACGACATGGTGCAAATGTGGTTAAAACCAAGACCACAGCAACTGTGATCTTGTTGTTTTCAGTCGGCACCTGGCTTTCACACACAAGAGATGATCTCCCCTCTGTTTACTGGTCCTGGAAGCGACAATGATTTTGTCACTTCCAGTTTCAGGCTGTCATTTCCCTGACTGCTGTGGACGAAGGAGAAGCTGATGTCTCCATAAAGAGGACCTGTTACTTCCTCCATGCTACCACATATGGAGCTAACAATATCAATAAAGTTAGGTATAAAAAAAATAAAAATTGGAGTTTCCCCTTTCATATTAGAGCCCACCTCCGCTTTCACATCAGAGTCCTACCTCATAATCTTCACCACATGGCAGAGGGTGGGACGTGGAGCAGGTCTGGATGAAGGTGGACCTCTGTCCTCTTCTGCATACTGAGGGAGGTCCTGGATGCAGCCCGTATCATGCATTTCCATAGCACTGGTGGAAAATTTGAAGGCACCCCTGACAAAGAAAATATCTGCTAGTCAACATCGTGCAGAAAAGTCCAGGGGATTTCTACCTAAACAAGAAAACTCCTCCTACCCTTTAATGGCCAATGCCCTAACTGTGGAAGTTCAGCCTAGAATTACTCAATGAACATAAATAGCCATATAATGCATGTACCCTGATAAATGCATAGCACCATGTTTGACTTCTGGCTGTGCTCTGGTTGTCCTACAATCAGCATTGGAAATTAACAGCTATTTCCAACGACACCATGCAACTAATGGCATCGCTCAGCCCTGCTCATGCTATCTACTTCCTCCCTCCTGTGACTGCAAATCCTGACTGGAAACTGCTTGAACGTGCTTCCTCTGTACTCCGGTTTCT